>NC_088223.1:21573047-21608047 GCF_036934945.1 Oncorhynchus masou masou
AGGGAATTGTGGAACGTACAATAACAGGTTCAGGTCACATCTACTGCACACAGACAGGTGTTATTTATTATTATTTATTTTTTTATTTTTTTTAGGGCTGGATCAGCTTAATATTGCGGAAAGAATATTGTACTGGCCTACAGTAGGTGGATTAATGTATTATTAGCTAATAAACAGGGAGAGAGTGTACGGAAGGCAGCGTCAGCACCGGGCCCCTTAGTGACAGGTCAGAGTGACTCATCTCTGGGCTTCGGAACAGAGCATGGCTGCCTGATGCATTTGCCTCCCTCATTCCCTCCCCCTTCCTCTACGCCATGCCTCTCCTCTCCCCGTACCACACAGCAGTACATGCCATGTGAATGGAAACATCATGCATATTCAATGAGCAGAAAAGAGCAGGGACTTGCAACAACAGGCTTTGATCTAAATGAGTCTGTGAAAGGCGAATTCCTTGGGTTGGAACTGCTGGGGCGCAAAAGGCCAGGGAACTTTTAATGCTACTGTTTTTTAAAAACTTTTCCCCAGCTGTTGCTATATACTGTATATGCTGCACGGCAATGGTGTCTCTTGTGACACTCATACAGAGGATAAACAACAAGCATTCAACAGCAGGAAGCTGCTTGAGAGAGCAAGCATTTGGAATCTATAATCCAATACGTCAGTTTGGGTGACATAGAAGTAAAACGCCTATACTGTATGTCAGTATTTTGACATAACGTTAGTCTGCAAATGTAGGATCTTAATTGTATCAATATTTGGTTGCTGAGAATGTCCCTGCACTGCAGGAAGTACAGATGAGCTTCATGATTTTCATAAATTCACTGAAAACCTGCACTAACACACAGTTCTATTAACAGTACTGCACTTTCCATGTAGCTAATTGCCTAATCACAGATCAATCAACATTATGGACTAAATGTAAAATCCTGTTGCTGCAGGATTATTTTGCTCCGACAATACTGGTCAAATTAAGATCCTAAATCTGTACCATGTTCTAAGAGGGCTGGGGAAGAGAAGGGCCACAAACCACTGACTTAGGCCTGATCCAATGCTCACTCATTCATGTGACTGGCTCTTCAGGTGACATGCAGTGTGATGAGAAGGAAAGTGAAGTGAACAAAAAGGGAGATTAAGGAACTCAGTCGGACAATTTCATGACATTACATCATTCATTTGGCTTCGCAGGCTTCCCAGGCCCTGCTGTATGTAGGCCAACCAAGCAGCAACAGGAGCAGCTCATAACTGTTAACCATCTTTTATGCAACAAGGTGGCAGAATTGTACTTTCTATCTATCTATCTATCTATCTATCTATCTATCTATCTATCTATCTATCTATCTATCTATCTATCTATCTATCTATCATCTCTGCCTGTCTGCTTGTCTGCTTTGTTCTTAATAGAAATTCTCAGTGCTCACCAATAACTTTTCTGTTATTTTTCAACAATTCATTGGAATGTCTGTCTCTCTCTCTCTCTCTCTCTCTCTCTCTCTCTCTCTCTCTCTCTCTCTCTCTCTCTCTCTCTCTCTCTGTCACTCTCTTTTCTCCCTCCCACTCCCTCTTCTCTCTTGTTCAATGTCCAACCCTCTCTTAAAGATTCACTCCTATCTACAACTTTACACTGATAAAACCTGGAACCTTTAACTGCATGACTTAACAGGTTGTACAATCAGTCCAGGCATTGTCCACGCAGTGCTGTGTAGTCAGCCCTTTAACTGCATGACTTAACAGGTTGTACAATCAGTCCAGGCGTTGTCCACGTAGTGCTGTGTAGTCAGCCCTTTAACTGCATGACTTAACAGGTTGTACAATCAGTCCAGGCGTTGTCCACGCAGTGCTGTGTAGTCAGCCCTTTAACTGCATGACTTAACAGGTTGTACAATCAGTCCAGGCGTTGTCCACGCAGTGCTGTGTAGTCAGCCCTTTAACTGCATGACTTAACAGGTTGTACAATCAGTCCAGGCGTTGTCCACGTAGTGCTGTGTAGTCAGCCCTTTAACTGCATGACTTAACAGGTTGTACAATCAGTCCAGGCGTTGTCCACGCAGTGCTGTGTAGTCAGCCCTTTAACTGCATGACTTAACAGGTTGTACAATCAGTCCAGGCGTTGTCCACGTAGTGCTGTGTAGTCAGCCCTTTAACTGCATGACTTAACAGGTTGTACAATCAGTCCAGGCGTTGTCCACGTAGTGCTGTGTAGTCAGCCCTTTAACTGCATGACTTAACAGGTTGTACAATCAGTCCAGGCGTTGTCCACGCAGTGCTGTGTAGTCAGCCCTTTAACTGCATGACTTAACAGGTTGTACAATCAGTCCAGGCGTTGTCCACGCAGTGCTGTGTAGTCAGCCCTTTAACTGCATGACTTAACAGGTTGTACAATCAGTCCAGGCGTTGTCCACGTAGTGCTGTGTAGTCAGCCCTTTAACTGCATGACTTAACAGGTTGTACAATCAGTCCAGGCGTTGTCCACGTAGTGCTGTGTAGTCAGCCCTTTAACTGCATGACTTAACAGGTTGTACAATCAGTCCAGGCGTTGTCCACGTAGTGCTGTGTAGTCAGCCCTTTAACTGCATGACTTAACAGGTTGTACAATCAGTCCAGGCGTTGTCCACGCAGTGCTGTGTAGTCAGCCCTTTAACTGCATGACTTAACAGGTTGTACAATCAGTCCAGGCGTTGTCCACGTAGTGCTGTGTAGTCAGCCCTTTAACTGCATGACTTAACAGGTTGTACAATCAGTCCAGGCGTTGTCCACGCAGTGCTGTGTAGTCAGCCCTTTAACTGCATGACTTAACAGGTTGTACAATCAGTCCAGGCGTTGTCCACGTAGTGCTGTGTAGTCAGCCCTTTAACTGCAACTGAGTTTCTATTTTCAAAGTGGGGAGCGACTGACGTTCATTGTATGTTCCGAACAAGCCAAGTGTGCCATCTGTTGCTATCTGCAATGTCACTGCAACCCTTTTGAGAGCCGAGCTCCGCTAATTAAAGACAAAATCTGGCTGATTGAAAAAGAGCTCAGCTGCTGAGTAATGTTCTACAAAGCATGGCCTTTAGCCATAGATAGGATAGGGTTCACATCTTATCTAATTTTCCTGTAGTGTTGGGGACTCATTTAAAGATACTGAAGGAGTATGGGAGGATGGGACTCCGAGGCATATAGGAAGGATATTCATATTGATATGGCGTGGAAGGAGGGGGGGAGGTGGTTCATTGGGGCTTTTGGAGTTGTGTGACAGATACGAGGAATGCCAATAGAATAGAGATAAACTTAATGTACTGATAAATAAATAAATATTATAAATCCCATGCAGAGGGAAAAAGCATTTCCTATTTACTCCTCGGCGCTCTCTGTGAGATAAACAGTCGCTCATTGTGACACAGCGTGTCGTTGCGGTGTCGGCGCAGTGTCGGCGAGGCTCTTCAAAGCTGACGGTTGAGGAGTGTCCTCGAGGCGTCACAGCAGGTTCACACCACAGGCTCCTCTGTAATTGGGCTTGGGGCTCGCGAGATGAGGAGGGGGCAGGCCAACTGTGGGTTAGTGTTTGACTGTGTATGTGTTTGACGGAGTGCGTGTATATGTGTGTGTGTGTGTGATGGAATGGAGGGAGCTGAGTTTGGAGCTTACTGTTTGATGGAGAGTGGAGGCAGGGCTAGCCTGGAGTGAAAGAAGAGTGAGAAAGGGAGGAAGAGAGAGAGAGAAAGAGAGAGAGGGTGTGTGTGTGTGTGTTTTTCATCCTTCTTCCTCCTCTGACAGGTGTTATGTAACAGAGTTGGGGCTGGAGTGCTAACACATCCGGTATCCTGGCAGGCCTGTTACTGCCCTTCAATCACACTGCTGACTCAAGGTGAGTGAGAGAGTGACTGAGTGACTGAGGAAGCCAGAGACAGAGAGAGTGTGTGAGAGAGTGAGAGAGAGACAGAGAGAGAGAGAGACAGAAAGAGTGTGAGAGAGAGAGAGAGAGAGAAAGAGTGAGAGAGAGAGAGAGAGAGAAAGAGAACAAAAGAGAGACAGAGAGACAGAAAGAGTGAAACAGACTGATTGATAGGTAAGACAAGGAACTCTCAAGACAGTCCTTTCAATTCATATTAAGTGCTTTGAGCACCCAACAAATTATTAGCAATCAATGTACATGACAGATGAATATGAGTGATCTTAGTCATGGTAAAAACCTTATCCTAAATGTTCTAAACCCTTGAATTACTCTGTCAAAATTGTAAGCTCCCTTTAGCTCACAGAACCTTGTTGAATGTCAAATAGCAAATCCATAAAGTCTTATTCACATAATGTCATTATGTCTATCACTGCACCAAATCCAATTGCCATTCATAATCAGTTAACGATTATACTCCACTGGACAATATCATAATAGTCATATTTAGGTTCATAATTGTCCTACGAACAACACATCTATATCACCATAGCCCTGGTCCTGTACAGATCTCTAAACATCTGCTTGGGATGAGTAATGCAGTTCATTAGTATGCATGATGCGTCAGTGCATATGTTGTGCTGTGAGAAGATAAGGTATTATCAGTGCTTGATATTATATCCCCAGCATCAACTACTTGCCTAATTCCTCCCGTATCTGATGTTGTCACCAGTGGCATCAGATAGGAACACTATTCATAGCATTAAGTTTGTTTTTCTCACTCCGTGAAACAATTTTCCAGGAACCGGTGGAAAAATAACCCAAGTGTTTTTGTCCTCGAAACGACACTTTGATATTATTTCTTACGGAACACCACAGCTGAAGTGTTTGATAGTTGTTTTAGTTTCACATATGATACACTATATAAACAACATTTGTGTCACGCCCTGGCCATAGAGAGGCTTTTATTCTCTATTTTGGGGGGGCACACGGGGAGTGTGGCAGAGTCAGGTTGGAGACCTGTGCTTACCGTGGCGATCATGGGACTGGTCAGGCCCCGGGCTATGGGGTGAAACTGGAGGTGAGCAAAGGAGGCGAAGCCGAGACTGTGAAGGAGTTGATGGGGAGATTGGAGGAGAGAGCAATGAGAGAGCTGCTGTGTTGGTGCATGAGGCACGACATCCGCCCGACAGGGTGTGTCAGCGATTTGATGTCACCTGAGTCAGCTCTCGTCCTGAGGTGCATGCTAGCCGTCTGGTGAAGGCTGTGCCAGCCCCACGCACCAGGCCTCCTGTGCGCCTCCCTAGCCCTGCACATCCTGTGCCAGCTCAGCGCTACAGCTCTCCAATACGTGCCCTGAGCTCGGTGCGCTACATTCCAGCTCCCCGCATCTGCCGGGCTAGGGTGAGGATCCAGCCAGGATTGATGGTGCCAGCCCTGCTCTCCAGACCGTCAGTGCATCTCCTCGGGCCAGGATATCCTGAGTCAGCTCTGCGCACTGTGTCTCCCGTGTGTCTGCACAGCCCAGTGTGTCCTGTGCCTGCGCCCCGCACGTGCTGGGCTAAAATCACCATCCAGCAAGGACGGGTTGTGCAGGCCCTTAGTTCGAGACCTCCAGTGCGCCTCCACGGCCCGGTCTATCCTGTGCCTCCTCCAAGGACCAGGCTGTCTCTCCGTCTCCTCCCTCCCGGTTCTCCCGCCTGTCCGGCACTGCCAGAGTCTCCCGCCTGTCCGGCGCTGCCAGAGTCTCCCGCCTGTCCGGCACTGCCAGAGTCTCCCGCCTGTCCGGCGCTGCACTAGTCTCCCGCCTGTCCGGCGCTGCACGAGTCTCCCGCCTGTCCGGCGCTGCCAGAGTCTCCCGCCTGTCCGGCACTGCCAGAGTCTCCCGCCTGTCCGGCGCTGCACGAGTCTCCCGCCTGTCCGGCGCTGCATGAGTCTCCCGCCTGTCCGGCGCTGCACGAGTCTCCCGCCTGTCCGGCGCTGCCAGAGTCTCCCGCCTGTCCGGCGCTGCCAGAGTCTCCCGCCTGTCCGGCGCTGCCAGAGTCTCCCGCCTGTCCGGCGCTGCATGAGTCTCCCGCCTGTCCGGCGCTGCCAGAGTCTCCCGCCAGTCCTGCCCTGCCAGAGTCGCCCGCCTGTCCGGCGCTGCCAGAGTCTCCCGCCTGTCCGGCGCTGCCAGAGTCTCCCGCCTGTCCGGCACTGCCAGAGTCTCCCGCCTGTCCGGCGCTGCACGAGTCTCCCGCCTGTCCTGCGCTGCCAGAGTCTCCCGCCTGTCCGGCGCTGCCAGAGTCTCCCGCCTGTCCGGCGCTGCCAGAGTCTCCTGCCTGTCCGGCACTGCCAGAGTCTCCCGCCAGTCCTGCCCTGCCAGAGTCGCCCGCCTGTCCGGCGCTGCCAGAGTCTCCCGCCTGTCCGGCGCTGCCAGAGTCTCCCGACTGTCCTGCGCTGCACGAGTCTCCCGCCTGTCCGGCGCTGCCAGAGTCTCCCGCCTGTCCGGCGCTGCCAGAGTCTCCCGTCTGTCCGGCGCTGCCAGAGTCGCCCGCCTGTCCAGCGCTGCCAGAGTCTCCCGCCTGTCCGGCGCTGCACGAGTCTCCCGCCTGTCCTGCGCTGCCAGAGTCTCCCGCCTGTCCTGCGCTGCCAGAGTCTCCCGCCTGTCCGGCGCTGCCAGAGTCTCCCGCCTGTCCTGCGCTGCCAGAGTCTCCCGACTGTCCTGCGCTGCACGAGTCTCCCGCCTGTCCGGCGCTGCCAGAGTCTCCCGCCTGTCCGGCGCTGCCAGAGTCTCCCGCCTGTCCGGCGCTGCCAGAGTCGCCCGCCTGTCCGGCGCTGCCAGAGTCTCCCGCCTGTCCGGCGCTGCACGAGTCTCCCGCCTGTCCTGCGCTGCCAGAGTCTCCCGCCTGTCCGGCGCTGCCAGAGTCTCCCGCCTGTCCTGCGCTGCCAGAGTCGCCCGCCTGTCCGGCGCTGCCAGAGTAGCCAACCTGACTTTGGAATGAGATGTTTGACGAGCAGGTGTCCACATATCTTTGGTCATGTAGTGTTAGTTATATACTGTATGTGACAATTCAGATGGCAACATGTTAAACTATATTTTATATTGTATATTTAGAAGTAGAGTATGTGTTTTTAGTTGTCCCTTCTGTCGTTTCAGTAGTTGTGTGTTTTCTGACTCATACAGCACATCTTTCAACACAACACTCTCCAACACTCCCGTGGTGAACGCTGCTGAACGCTGCTCTCCGGTGCATAGCAGCAGCAGGGATGCATCATTGATGGGGGTGCATTCAGGAACAAGGCAGAGTGACCTGAGTGCTGCGAACAGTAACACAAAGGGTGTTTGGTTTGCTCGGGGGAGACGGCAACTGCTTGGCGCTCGTATCTGTGTTTTTCAGGTCCACTGGCTCTCTCTCAGGGCTGTGACAGGGAAAGACAGGGGGAGAGGGTCTCTGCTGCTATTTCAGCACTTTCTACTCACATCGATCAAATGGTCCCTGATGATGGGGGAGATCAGGCGCATCGTGTTCCTCGCACACAGGGACACACACACACTTGAAACACACTTGAACACACACACACATACATACACAAACAGACACACAAACACACACACACATAGGAACACACATACACACATACAGAAACACACACTTGAACACACACACACACACACATAGGAACACACATGCATGCACACACACAAACAGACACATACAAAAATGTGTGCCTCTTTCTCACGCACACACAGTCACACACAGTGACAGACATAACATACATGTGCACATACATACACACATACACACAATGTGCACACAGAAATAATATCCACACTTACATGCTGTCATCCAAACACACACACACACACACACACACACACACACACACACACACACACACACACACACACACACACACACACACACACACACACACACACACACACACACACACACACACACACACACACATATATTATTAATGAAGATTAAAGTGGAACTGACAGCATGAAACAAACAGACAATCATAATATCAGTCAAAAATATTACATTCCCAGTTTATGCTACAAATCCAACTTTATAAGATGTTTTAAAAATAGGTTCTATTTGACTCAGCGTTCCATGACGTACACTATGACATTTTGGCAGAATAGATGGATGCAGTTCAATGTATGATTATTATAATTCACAAATACTTTTCTTGGTAGTCCAAAACATATTGCTATCAGGCTGTAAATCACAGCTGGCTTGGTACATTGTTTGCTGCCCTCAGTTTCAATGATTAAATAGTTTGGACAAAAACTGATGAATGTAACTAAGGCTGGGAATGTCAATACAGTCAAACTAGTAAGGACAATGATCACAAGTCAGTCATAACGTGGCTAATAGGCTAGCGTATCTATTTGTGTAGCAAGATAAAAACACAGAGCCTAATGTTAGCTAGCTAGCTTGCTAGCTGCTAGTAGGATGTCAGATCATTGGAGGAGGTGAGTTACTGACCTTTTCCCTCATATCGTTTTTCAGTAGCTATATACAGTTAGAGATTTAGGTGTCATTTGGTTAGCTACTGTAGCAAGAACTTGAACAACTGTTATCCAGTTTGCATATCTCTTGTGTTGGCTACTACTCCAATTGGCTTCTACTCCAATTTCAGAGCACTCTTGTCTGAGCGTGCCAGAGAGCAAAATAACTGATGAATAAATGAACATGCAACACCTTCTGAATATGACCGGTGTCATTAAACTGTAGGCAAAAAAAGTAATAGTTAGTCACGAAAGCTCAAGATAAAACAACCTAACCAGGGCAAGTGAAATGGTCAGAGTGAGGTTCTCTCTCATTTGTGTCTGGAAGTAGCTAGCTAGTAAGTTACCCAACTTTAGCCAGTTAGCTTGGGTGCTTTGTTTGGCCAGGCATGCATTGGCAGGCAAGCTGCAGAACAATGAGTAGGCTACAATTCCCAATCATTTATCATTTTGATTGTCAACTAGCTGAATGAGTTTGCGAGGGTTTATCTAATGTTCCTTCGTTAGATTTGAGCTCGTCTTGCTCTGGCTAGCATTAGTTGTTGATCTTGTTGTTGAATGGCGCCGGAGGGATGGCTGCCGTTGTACTCCTAACCAACTGTGCTATTTTGTTAATTTTTTCCTGTTGTTTGTACTTATTTTTTTACTTATTTTGGACATAATGTTGCTGCTACTGTCACTTATGACTGAAAATAACTTCTCGACATCAGAACAGCGATTACTCACCTCGATCTGGTGGAAGATTTTTTCTTTAATGAGTCCGATGCGAAGGATATACTGCTGTCTTGGGAAGAGTCCATTTTCCCATCTTTCTTGTGAAGAAAAGACAGAGAAAAAGGGGGGCAGAGGTCGGGCTACCTTCTGAGAATTCGTAAGTGAGTGAGTAAACCCCCTCTACCATCAGTCCTATTAGCCAATATGCAATCATTGGATTACAAAATGGATGAACTCCAATTAAGGATATCCTACCAACGGTACATTAAAAACTGTAATATCGTGGCTGAACAATGACATGGATAACATACAGCTGGCATTTATTTTGGCCAGATAGGACAGCTGCCCCTGGTAAGACAAGGGACAAGACAAGGCATTGTATATTTGTAAATAACAGCTGGTGCACAACATCTAATATTAAGGAAGTCTCAAGGTTTTGCTCGCCTGAGGTAGAGTATCTCATGATAAGCTGTAGACCACACTATTTACCAAGAGACCTTTCATCTATATTTGTCGTAGCTGTCTATTTACCATCACAAAACTATGCTGGCAGTAAGACGGCACTCAACAAGATATATAGGGCCATAAGCAAACAGGACAATTCTCATCCAGATGTGGTGCTTCTAGTGTCCAGGGATTTTAATGCAGGGCAAATTAAATCTGTTTTACCTCATTTCTACCAGCATGTTAAATGTGCAACCAGAGGGAAAAAACTCTAGACCACCTTTACTCCACACACAGAGACTCGTACAAAAATATCCCTAAAAATCAACTTGGCAAATCTGACCATAACTCTATCCTCCTGATTCTTGCTTACAAGCAAAAACTAAAGCAGGAAGTACCAGTGACTCGCTCAATAAGGAAGTGGTCAGAGGATGCAGATGCTAAGCTACAGGACTGTTTTGCTACCACAGACTGGAACATGTTCCGGGATTCTTCTGATGGCATTGAGGAGTATACCACATTAGTCACTCGCTTCATCAATAATTGCATCAATGACGTCGTCCCCACAGTGACCTGTACATACCCCAACCAGAAGCCATGGAACAGGTAACATGCGCACTGAGCTAAAGGGTAGAGCTGCCGCTTTCAAGGAGCGGAAAATCCCACTATGCTCTCAGACGTACCATCAAACAGGCAAAGTGTCAATACAGGACTAAGATTGAATCGTACTACATGGGCTCCGACGCTCGTCGGATGTGGCAGGGCTTGCTCACTATTACAGACTACAAAAGGAAGCACAGCCACAAGCCCACCAGACAAGCTAAATAACTTATGGGCTCGCTTAAAGGCAAGCAACACTGAAGCATGCATGAGAGCATCATCTGTTCCGGATGACTGTGTGATCACGCTCTCCGTAGCCGATATGAGTAAGACCTTTAAACACGTCAACATTCACAGGCCACAGGTCTCATATAGATTACCAGGACGTGTACTCTGAGCATGCGCTGAACAATTCACTGACATTTTCAACCTGTTTCAAGCTGACCACTTTAGTTCCTGTGCCCAAGAACACCAAGGTAACCTGCCTAAATAACTACCGACCTGTAGCAGTCACGTCTGTAGCCATGAAGTGCTTCGAAAGGCTGGTCATGGCTCACATCAACACCATTATCCCAGAAACTCTCGAACAACTCCAATTTGCATACCACCCCAACAGATCCACAGATGATGCAATCTCAATTGCACTCCACACTGCCCTTTAAAACCTGGACAAAAGGAACACCTATGGTAGAATGCTATTCATTGACTAGAGCTCAGTGTTCAACACCATAGTGCCCTCAAAGCTCATCTCTAAGCTAAGGACCCTGGGACTAAACACCTCCCTCCGCAACTGGATCCTGGACTTCCTGATGGGCCGTCCCCAGGTGGTAAGGATAGGTAACAACACACCTACCACGCTGATCCTCAACACAGGGGCCCGTCAGTGGTGCTTGCACAGTCCCCTCCTGTACTCCCTGTTCACCCATGACTGCATGGCCAAGCACGACTACAACACCATCATTAAGTTTGCAGATGACACAACAGGGGTAGGCCTGATCACTGACAATGATGAGACTATAGGGAGGAAGTCAGAGACGTATCAGTGTGGTGCCAGGATAACAACCTCTCCCACAACGTGATCAAGACAAAGGAGATGATTGTGGACTACAGGAAAAGGAGGACAAAGAACGCCCCCATTCTCATCGACGGGGCTGTAGTGGAGCAGGTTGAGATCTTCAAGTTCCTTGGTGTCCACATCACCAACAAACTGTCATGGTCCAAACACACCGAGACAGTCACGAGGAGGGCACTACAACGCCTATTCCCACTCAGGAGACTGAAAAGATTTAGCATGGGTCCTCAGATCCTCAAAAATTTCTACAGCTGCACCATCGAGAGCCTCCTGACTGGTTGCATCACCACCTGTTATGGGAACTGCTCAGTCTCCGACCGCAAGGCATTACAGAGGGAAGTGCGTACGGCCCAGTACATCACTGAGGCCAAGCCATCCAGGACCTCTATACCAGCTGGTGTAAGAGGAAGGCCCAAAACATTTGCAAGGATTCCAGCCACCGGAGTAGTACCGGAGTGCCAAATCTAGGTCAAAAAGGCTTCTTAACAGCTTCTATTCCCAAGCAATAAGACACTTGAACAGTTAATCAAATGGCTACCCGGACTGCTTGCATTGTCCCCACCCCACCCCCCATTTTGACGCTGTCGCTACTCTGTTTGTTATCCATGCATAGTCAGTTTACCTCTACCTGCATGTACATATTACCTCAATTACCTCGACTAACCGAAGCCCCCGCACATTGACTCTGTACCGGAACACCCTATATATAGCCTCGTTACTGTTATTTTATTGTTGCTCCTTAATTATTTGTTATATTTCAACAACAACAAAAATATCTTAAAACTGCAGTGGGCTTGTAAGTAAGCATTTCACTGTAAGGCCCACACCTGTTGTAATCGCCGCATGTGACAAATAAAATGTGATTTGATTTGATTTGTTGTTGATATGTATAACTGATGGAGAGAGAGCCTATCTTTTCATGGTTGTTTGATCAATAGTACTGTAAAGATCCCAAATATGTAAATCCATTCAGGTATTTTTGTGGCTTTTGGCCAATGGGTTCTAATGATCTAAAGTCGTGCCGTTGCAACTGCCTGTAAACACAGTCCAGTTCAAAGTGAAAGATGGCAGGCCTGCATGGCAAATGTCTTGTTTGCATAAAGGCCTACTGTAGCTCTGATTGGCTACGGTGCAGCGGTCTGAGTAGACTCTGGTCCTGGATGAGACAGATGTTTTTTATTAGGTGTTTATTTACTGCAGTGTCAATTAATTGTCCAAATGCACAGACTCTTTCCTACTCTATATTGCTATAGAATTTTCACAAATGCCTTAGTATACGTGATTCCTAAACATTCTAAGACTTTGTGAAAACTCTGAAAATGACCATATCTAAGTGCTCGTTTGTCAGAAAACATTTTAAAAAGTGTCATCTTCTTCCTGGGATTTCATGTGGCTAACACACAGTCAGTTCCACTTTAATAATGCACAGGGTAACTGCATCATGGTAGATATAGGCTGGATACCCCAATTTACATCTCCCATACCTTCTGTGTGTGTTTGTGCGTGTGTGTGTTTGTGCGTGTGTGTGTTTGTGAACAGTTGGTAGGAAAAACCCAGATGATGACTCACCTCTATAGCTGAGGGATACCCTGTTGAGGGAAGACTTAAACTGAGCCTGCTGATGGGGCCTGCCGGAGCCCGACGTGGCCTGGTGGAGCTGGGAACCGGCTCTCACTGACCTGTCTGTGGGTCTGCCTACGGGCTGGGAGACTCGGTTTTGAGACCCGCAAGGGGCATTACACTGTCACCATTCGCTACAATCACTACAGTATTTCCTTACATCATAATGATATAATAAATCATATTTTTCAAAGGAGCTCCGCCTCCAGTCTTCTGCATGATCATACCAGTAAATCTACTCTTGGCGTTAATCCCAGAGCCCTTTTGTGACAAGCCTCAACCTCGTCTAATACACACATTTACAGTCCATTAAAAAACACAGAGATGGAACTAAGTAGATCTACAGACAGAGCTTCTGTCCTAAGAGAGGAGGCTCATTAGTCTGTTTAATCATCCTGCTGAAGTAAAGGCATGGAGACAGGCGTTTGGAGGCCCTCCACCGCCCCGCTGAGCATTCATCCCAGTTCACCACGATCAGTCATTTATAAAATAACTCCTGCCGCTGCGTATACTGTAAAAGAGGGGAGAGAAGAGGAGGGAGGGAGGGATGTGGGAGGTGGGAGGGGGAGGCAGAGGAGAGAAAGGGAGAGAAGGGGAGGGAGGGAGGGATATGGGAGGTGGGAGGGGGAGGCAGAGGAGAGAAAGGGAGAGAAGGGGAGGGAGGGAGGGATGTGGGAGGTGGGAGGGGGAGGCAGAGGAGAGAAAGGGAGAGAAGGGGAGGGAGGGAGGGATGTGGGAGGTGGGAGGGGGAGCGGGAGGCAGAGGAGAGAAAGGGAGAGAAGGGGAGGGAGGGAGGGATGTGGGAGGTGGGAGGGGGAGGCAGAGGAGAGAAAGGGAGAGAAGAGGAGGGAGGGAGGGATGTGGGAGGTGGGAGGGGGAGGCAGAGGAGAGAAAGGGAGAGAAGGGGAGGGAGGGAGGGATGTGGGAGGTGGGAGGGGGAGCGGGAGGCAGAGGAGAGAAAGGGAGAGAAGGGGAGGGAGGGAGGGATGTGGGAGGTGGGAGGGGGAGGCAGAGGAGAGAAAGGGAGAGAAGGGGAGGGAGGGAGGGAGGGATGTGGGAGGTGGAAGGGGGAGGCAGAGGAGAGAAAGGGAGAGAAGGGGAGGGAGGGAGGGATGTGGGAGGTGGGAGGGGGAGGCAGAGGAGAGAAAGGGAGAGAAGGGGAGGGAGGGAGGGATGTGGGAGGTGGGAGGGGGAGGCAGAGGAGAGAAAGGGAGAGAAGGGGAGGGAGGGAGGGATGTGGGAGGTGGGAGGGGGAGGCAGAGGAGAGAAAGGGAGAGAAGGGGAGGGAGGGAGGGATGTGGGAGGTGGGAGGGGGAGCGGGAGGCAGAGGATAGAAAGGGAGAGAAGGGGAGAGGGAGGAATGTCGGAGGTGGGAGGGGGAGTGGGAGACCAAGGAGAGAAAGGGAGAGAAGGGGAGGAAGGGATGTGGGAGGTGGGAGGGGGAGCGGGAGGCAGAGTAGAGAAAGGGAGAGAAGGGGAGAGGGAGAAGGGGATATAAAGCGAGAGAGGGAGAAAGAAAGGGAAGGTGAGAGAGGGAGAGAGAGAGAGAAGAGAGAGAGAACGAGAGAGAGAGAGAGAGAGAGAGAGAGGGAGAGAGAAGCTTGTCTACTTTGTGTTTTAAGGTTGGTTCATCAAGATATATACTCATAGGCCTCGCCTACTTACCATCTCCGGGCAAGCCAAAGACGTCCACCAGCCAATTCTTGGGCTACAATACCTCTTTACTACCGACACAGAGCCGACACGGAGCCCCGCCGATCCATCATGACTGGTCTGCTGATGTAATCCGTCCGAGGTGGTTTCAACAGGCTCTTCTGTTGTGACGTTGCCGGATGCCCATTTGCTATCCCCGTCCTGCTAGCTGTCTGAATAGCCGTGTCTCCAGCTCGCTTAGCGTAGCAGCAACTACGGAATTGGCTCCCTGACTCATCTAGTGCTACCCTTTGGACCCTATGAACACTCGGCTACAAATGCCTCTCCCTAATGTTAAAATGCTTTGTCTATTGCTGTTTTGGTTTGTAATTATTGTCTTATTTCACTGTAGAGCCCCGAGCCCTGTCCAATATGCCTTAGCTAGTCCTTTTGTTCCATCCCCCACACATGCGGTGACGTCACCTGGCTTAACTGGTGCTTCTAAAGACAAAACCTCTCTCATAGTCACTCAATGCCTAGGTTACCTCCACTGTACTCACATCCTACCATACCCTTGTCTATACATTATGCCTTGAATCTATTCTTCCACACCCAGAAATCTGCTCCTTTTACTCTCTGTTCCCGAACGCACGAGATGACCAGTTCTTATAGCCTTTAGCCGTACCCTTATCCTACTCCTGCTCTGTTCCTCTGGTGATGTAGAGGTTAACCCAGGCCTTGCAGGCCCCAGCACCACTCCCATTCCTCAGGTGCTCTCATTTGTTGATTTATGTAACCGGAAAAGTCTTGGTTTCTTGCATGTTAACATTGGAAGCCTCCTACCTAAGTTTGTTTTATTTACTGCTTTAGCACACACCGCCAACCCTGATGTCCTAGCCATGTGTGAATCATGGCTTAGGAAGGCCACCAAAAACCCTGAAATTTCCATCCCTAACTATAACATCTTCGGACAAGATAGAACTGCCAAAGGGGGCAGAGTTGCAATCTACTGCAGAGATAGTCCGCAGAGTTCTGTCATAATATCCAGGTCTGTGCCCAAACAATTCAAGCGTCTACTTTTAAAAATCTATCTTTCCAGAAACAAGTCTCTCACCATTGCCGCTTGTTAGAAACCCACTTCAGCCCCCAGCTGTGCCCTGGACACCATATGTGAATTGATTGCCCCCCATCTATCTTCAGAGTTCGTACTGTTAGGTGACCTAAACTGGGCCATGCTTAACATCCCGGCCATCCTACAATCTCAGTTAGATGCTCTCAATCTCACACAAATTATTAACGAATCTACCAGGTACAACCCTAAATCCGTAACAATGGGCACCCTCTTAGATATCATCCTGACCAACTTTCCCTCTAAATACACCTTTGCTGTCTTCAAACAGCATCTCAGTGATCACTGCCTCATTGCCTGCATGTGTGATGGGTCTTTTGTCAAACGACCACCTCTCATCACTGTCAAACGCTCCCTAAAACACTTTTGTGAGCAGGCCTTTCTAATCAACCTGGCCCGGGTATCCTGGAAGGATATTGACCTCATCCCGTCAGTAGAGGATGCCTGCGTTCTCTTAAAAGTGCTTTCCTCAACATCTTAAATAAGCATGCCCCATTCAAAAAAATGTATAACTAAGAACAGATAAACTCCTTGGTTCACCCCAGACTTGACTGCCCTTGACCAGCACAAAAACATCCTGTGGGGTTCTGCATTAGCATCGAATAGCCCCGCGATATGCAACTTTTCAGGGAAGTCAGGAACCAATATACCCAGTCAGTTAGGAAAGCTAAAGCTAGCTTTTCAAACAGAAATTGTATATCCTGTAGCACTAATTCCAAAAGGTTTTGGGACACTGTAATGTTCATGGAGAATAAGAGCACCTCCACCCAGCTGCTCACTGCTCTGAGGCTAGCAAACACTGTCACCACCGATAAATCTACGATAATCGATAATTTCCACAAGCATTTTTCTACATCTGACCATGCTTTCCACCTGGCTACCCCTACCCCAGCCAACAGCTCAGCACCCCCTGCAGAACTTTCCCAAGCCCTCCCCTGCTTCTTGAGACAGCTGATGTTCTGAAAGAGCTGCAAAATCTGGATCCCTACAAATCAGCTGGGATAGGCAATCTGGACCCTCTCTTTCTAAAATTATCACCCGAAATTGTTGCAACCCCTATTACTAGCCTATTCAACCTCTCTTTCGTATCATCTGTGATCCCCAAAGATTGGAAAGCTGCCGCGGTCATCCCCCTCTTCAAAGGAGGAGACACTCTAGACCCAAACTGTTGTAGACCTACAGTTGAAGTCGGAAGTTTACATACACTTAGGTTGAAGTCATTAAAACTCATTTTCAACCACTTCACAAATTTCTTGTTAACAAACTATAGTTTTGGCAAGTCGGTTAGGACAACTGTTTACAGACAAATTAATTCACTTATAATTCACTGTATCACAATTCCAGTGGGTCAGAAGTTTACATACACTAAGTTGATTGTGCCTTTAAACAGCTTGGAAAATTCCAGAAAATTATGTCATGGCTTTATAAGCTTCTGATAAACTAATTGACATCATTTGAGTCAATTGGCGGTGTAGCTGTGGATGTATTTCAAGGCCTACCTTCAAACTCAGTGCCTCTTTGCTTGACATCATGGGACAATCAAAAGAAATCAGCCAAGAATAGAATAGAATAGAATAGAAATTGAATAGAATAGAAATTGTAGACCTCCACAAGTCTGGTTCATCCTTGGGAGCGATTTCTAAATCCCTGAAGGTACCACGTTTATCTCTACAAACACTATAAGTATAAACACCATTGGACCACACAGCCGACAAACCGCTTAGGAAGGAGACACGTTCTGTCTCCTAGAAACTAACGTACTTTGGTGTGAAAAGTGCAAATCAATCCCAGAACAACCGCAAAGGACCTTGTAAGGATGCTGGAGGAAACAGGTTCAAAAGTATCTATATCCACAGTAAAACGAGTCTTATATCGACATAACATGAAAGGCTGCTCAGCAAGGAAGAAACCACTGCTCCAAAACCGCCGCAACTGCAGATGGAGAAATGTCCTCTGTTTGGGCATGATGACAATGATTTTGAGGAAAAGGGGGATGCTTGCAAGCCGAAGAACACCATCGCAACCATGAACCATGGGGGTGGCAGCATCATGTTGTGGGGGTGCTTTGTTGCAGGAGGGACTGCTGCACTTGACAAAATAGATGGCATCATGAGGAAGGTAAATTTTGTGTATATATTGAAGCAGCATTTCAAGACATCAGTCAGGAAGTTAAAGCTTGGTCGCAAATGGGTCTTCCAAATGGACAATGACCCAAGCATACTTCCAAAGGTGTGGCAAAATGGCTTAAGGACAACGAAGTCAAGGTATTGGAGTGGCCATCACAAAGCCCCGACCTCAATCCTATAGAATATTTGTGGGCAGAACTGAAAACGTGTGTGCGAGCAAGGAGGCCTTACAAACCTGAATCAGTTACACCAGCTCTGTCAGGAGGAATGGGCGAAAATTCACCCAACTTATTGTGGAAAGCTTGTGGAAGGCTACCCGAAACGTTTGACACAAGTTAAACAATTTAAAGGCAACGCTACCAAACACTCATTGAGTGTATGTAAACTTCTGACCCACTGGGAATGTGATGAAAGAAATAAGAGCTGAAATAAATCATTCTCCCTACTAATTATTCTGACATTTCACATTTGTAAAATAAAGTGGTGATCCTAACTGACCTAAGACAGGGAATTTTTACTAGAATTAAATGTCAGGAGTTTTGAAAAGCTGAGTTTAAATATATTTGGCTAAGGTGTATGTAAACTTCTGACTTCAACTGTATATCCATCCTGCCCTGCCTTTCTAAAATCTTCAAATGCCAAGTTAACAAACAGATCACCGACCATTTCGAATCCCACCATACCTTCTCCACTATGCAATCTGGTTTACGAGCTGGTCATGGCTGCACCTCAGCCACGCTCAAGGTCCTAAACGATGTCATAACCTCTGTCAATTAAAGACAGTACTGTGCGGCCATCTTCATCGACCTGGCCAAGGCTTTTAAATTCTGTCAATCACTGCGTTATTATCGGCAGACTCAATAGCCTTGGTTTCTCAAATGACAGCCTCGCCTGGTTCACCAACTACTTCTCAGATAGAGTTCAATGTGTCAAATCGGAGGGCCTGTTGTCCGGACCTCTAGCAGTCTCTATGGGGGTGCCACAGGGTTCAATTCTCGGGCAGACTCTTTTCTCTATATA
The DNA here is from genome assembly GCF_036934945.1 of Oncorhynchus masou masou. Taxonomy (NCBI): domain Eukaryota; kingdom Metazoa; phylum Chordata; class Actinopteri; order Salmoniformes; family Salmonidae; genus Oncorhynchus; species Oncorhynchus masou. The sequence continues at coordinate 21,591,777 of NC_088223.1, forward strand.
TATCAATGATGTTGCTCTTGCTGCTGGTGATTCTCTGATCCACCTCTACGCAGATGACACCATTCTGTATATATCTGGCTGTTCTTTGGACTCCAAATGAGCTTCAATGCCATACGACACTCCTTCCGTGTCCTCCAGCTGCCTTTAAAAGCTAGTAAAACGGTTCTGACTTAGAATATGTGGACAACTACAAATACCTAGGTGTCTGGTTAGACTGTAAACTCTCCTTCTGTCACGAATCCCGTTTCCTGAGTCAGTTTTTTTGCCTGTGTTCTGTCCTGGAGTGTTTTTTCCGGCGTCCTGGAACGCACCCTGTCTGGTTGCCAGGCAATGTAGCCAGTTGGGAGTTCTGATTACCCGCACCTGTATCCCATCAGCTATCTGCACACCTGGTCCTGATCATCATCTCTCCTCTTCATAAGCCCGGACCTGACATCATTTCCCTGCCGGATCGTTAGCCATGAACAGTATGTCGTGCCATAGTATCAGCCTCAAGTTGGATAGAATTTGTTTTGTTGTTTTTTATGTATTGCTTGCCTTAAACTTACCTCCGTTTGTTCTGTCTTCAGTTACTCACCCGGATCATTTACCCCATTCCCGCCTGGTCGTCGGAGAATTCCGCTACCCCATTGGATCCACCTATTTACTCCCATCAACTCACCACCGCTGCCCGCTACGCCACCTGGATATATCTACCCATTCACATTCACTTGTAAATAAATACTCACCTTCTTCCTACTCTCCTTGTCCTGGTCTGCTTCTGGGTCCAATTCTGGTAAACCCCGACACCTTCCAGACTCACATTAATTAATTAAATCTGGAATCAACCTCTTATTTCACAACAATGCATCCTTCACTCATGCTGCCAAACATACCCTCGTAAAACTGACTATCCTACCAATCCTTGACTTTGGCGATGTCATTTACAAAATAGCCTCCAACACTCTACTCAGCAAACTGGATGTAGTCTATTACAGTGCCATCCGTTTTATCACCAAAGCCCCATATACTACCCACCTCTGCAACTTGTATGCTCTCGTTGACTGGCCCTCAATACATATTCATCGCCAAACCGACTGGCTCCAGGTCATCTATAAGTCTTTGCTAGGTAAAGTCCCACCTTACCTCAGCTCACTGGTCATCATAGCAACACCCACTCGTAGCACGCCCCCCAGCAGGTATATTTCACTGGTCATCCCCAAAGCCAACACTTCCTTCGGCCGCCTTTCCTTCCAGTTCTCTGCTGCCAATGACTGGAACGAATTGCAAAAATCACTGAAGCTGGAGTCTTGTATCTCCCTCCCTAACTTTAAGCATCAGCTGTCTGAGCAGCTTACCGATCACTGTACCTGTACACAGCCAATCTGTAAATAGCACAGCCAACTACCTCATCCCCATATTGTTATTTATCCTTTTGCTCTTTTGCACCCCAGTATCTCTACTTGCACATCATCTTCTGCACATCTATCACTCCAGTGTTAATTGCCAAATTGTAACTATTTCGCCTCTATGGCCTATTTATTGCCTTACCTCCCTACTCTACATTTGCACACACTGTACATATATTTTTATATTGTGTTAATGACTGAACGTTTGTTTATGTGTAACCCTGTGTTATTGTTTTTGTCGCACTGCTTTGCTTTATCTTGGCCAGGTCGCAGTTGTAAATGAGAACTTGTTTTCAACTGGTCTACCTGGTTAAATAAAGGTAAAATAAATTACAAAATAAAAACTTTGATCTTCTCACATCTGCCATGTAATGCATTTCTGCTCCTAAAAAGCTTCCATTCAAACGGCTCTCCTGTGAATTAGTGACCCACAACATGAGTTTAGTTTCCTGAAATGGGTCACATAGGCAGTGGCCTGTGCAGCGCGTGAAAAATGTTGTCTGGCTCAAGCTAATGCACCTTGTTCGCAGCGAAGAGGGAAACAGGTAGGTCTGACTGACAAAAAAAGAAGACTTTAGACTGTTAGAAAAGGATGTTTTTCAGTGTCCATTATAGGAAAGCCTCAATCAGGACACCATAGTGCAAAAATGATTTGTCTATCAGGTTCATTGTAACGAGGAGACCAAGGCGCAGCGCGATGAGAATACATTCCTCTTTATTAAAGCAAGAACACTTATACAAACTAACAAACAAAACAACTAAATTAATGTGACGCTATAAACAGTAGTTCTGACACAGGCAACTATACATGGACAATAACCCACAGATGAACTAAGGAATATGACTCCCTAAATATGGTTCCCAATCAAAGACAACGATAAACAGCTGCCTCTGATTGAGAACCAATCTAAGCAACCATAGACATATAAACCCCTAGAATAGAAAACCCCTAGACATACAAAACCCCCTAGACAATCCAAAACTAAACACACCACCCTTGTCACACCCTGACCTAACCAAATAATAAAGAAAACAAAGATAACTAAGGTGTGGGTGTGACATTGTCAAACAATATGTTAATCTGAACTGTTTTTGCCAAGGAGGAGAAAACCGTACTGCAATTGCATCAAGTCATAATTTTATACATTTTAAGACTACTATAAGTCAATTGTATAAAGACGTATTTAACATTATTGGTATTCTGCAATTACTGTATATTATTGAATTGATCTTTACTCTTGGAAGCAGTTCCATATTTCCTGCTGTTATACACTTCACCTAAACTGTGGACTTGGATTTTCAACATGGCCCCCTGTTTCCACTCCCCTCTGTCTCTGATGGAGTGTGACTCATTAATCATATTAGCCAGTGCAGGCTGCTCATGTGTATGCACTTTTCATACAGCACCAAATAGCAGCCCTATGATATACTATTAGTGTGTTTGTGTCACGTTGGTGTAAAGGGTCGGGAGACAGGTGCAGGAATGCGTCATAGGGTTTTTTATTTCTTTACCCAGATTACAGTGTCCCGTGTACAGGCACGGGGATGAAGACCAAACAAACACGTATATCAAACACGGAGTTGAGACCCAAACAAAAGAGCGAGGAGTGCCTCAAATTAATACACAATCGCACAATGATTATCACACGGGACGAGACCCATAATCATCTGCACATTACACATGGCACGAAAGCCAAAACAACACAGCACAGGTACTCACACAACCAACGGACATTGGAACAATAACCGACAGGACAATGGTGAACAAAGGGCACACTTATACAATTACTAATCACTGGGAATAGGGGCAAAGTGTGCGTAATGATAGTTCCGGAGGGATCCGTGACAGTTTGTGTGTGTGTATGTATATGTCTGTCTGTGTGTGTGTGTGTATGTGTGTGTGTACGTGTGTGTTTGCGTGTGCGTGTGCGTGTGTGTGCCTGTGTGTGTTCCACTACTAGTATGATTCCCTCCCCATCTGCATTTAACCCATTGTCGGGTGTAGCCTACAGTAGTTTATTCAATCAATGCAGACAACCATAACTGGAGAGTGTAAGCTATCCAATATCATTCAGTTATGAGCATTAGTATCAAGCAGCTTGCTCATTATCAAGATAACATAGCCTGGCCGGAATCTCTCAAAACCTGAACAAAATGGCTAGCTTTTAGCATGATGGAGAGCACTGTGGCTGATGGAGAGAACTGTGGACTGATGGAGAGCACTGTGAACTGATGGAGAGAAATGTGGACCGATGGAGAGCATTGTGTTGATGTTAGTGGAGTGTAATGTAACAGTTTATGCCTCTCTCTCTTGCCATCTCTCTCTCTCTCTCTCTCTCTCTCTCTCTGCAACAGAGGTTTGTGGGTGATGAAATAACACAGATGATATAATCTCCATACAGACAACTTGGGTGGTGGCAATAATTCCAGACAGTGGTGTCTTGCCGTGACAGACTGATAAATATATTCACTACCAGTCGAAAGTTTGGAAACACCTACTCATTCAAGGGTTTTTCTTTATTTTCACTATTTTGTTCATTGACGAATAATAGTGAAGACATCAAAACTATGAAATAACACATAAGGAATCATGTGGTAACCAAAAAAGTACAAATTCAAATATATTTTACATTTGAGATTCTTCAAAATAGCCACCCTTTACCTTGATGACAGCTTTGCATCCTCTTGGCATTCTCTCAACCAGCTTCACCTGGAATGCTTTTTCAACTGTCTTGAAGGAGTTCCCACATGCTTTTCCTTCACTCCGTAGTCCAACTCATCCAAAACCATCTCAATTGGGTTGAGGTCATGTGATTGTGCAGGTCAGGTCATCTGTTGCAGTGCTCCATCACTTTCCTTCTTGGTCAAATAGACCTTACACAGCCTGGAGGTGTGTTGGGTCATATCCCTGTTGAAAAACAAATGATAGTCCCACTAAGCGCAAACCAGATGGGATGGTATATCCCTGCAGAATGCTGTGGTAGCCATGCTGGTTAAGTGTGCCTTGAATTCTAAATAAATCACAGAGTCACCAGTAAAGCACCCCCACACCATCCAACCTCCTCCTCCATGCTTCACGGTGGGAACCACACATGCAGAGATCATCTTTTCACCTACTCTGTGTCTCACAAAGACACGGCAGTTGGAACCAAAAATCTCTCATTTGGACTCATCAGACCAAAGGACAGATTTCCATCGGTCTAATGTCCATTGCTTATGTTTCTTGGCCCGAGCAAGTCTCTTTTAATTATTGATGTCCTTTAGTAGTGGTTTCTTTGCAGCAATTCGTGAAGGCCAGATTCACAGTCTTCTCTGAACAGTTGATGTTGAGATGTGTCTGTTACTTAAACTCTGTCAAACATTTATTTGGGCTGCAAACTGAGGTGCAGTTAACTCTAATGAATTTATCCTCTGCAGAAGACATACCTCTGGGTCTTCCTCTCCTGTGGCGGTCCTCATTAGAGCTAGTTTCTTCATAGCGCTAGATTGGTTTTTGCGACTGCACTTGAAAAAACGTTACAAGTCCTTGACATTTTCCGGATTGACTGACCTTCATGTTTTAAAGTAATGATGGATGGTCATTTCCCTTTGCTTATTTGAGTTGTGCTTGCCAATATATGGACTTGGTCTTTCACCAAATAGGGCTATCTTCTGTATACCACTCCTACCTTGTCACACCACAACTGATTGGCTCAAATGCATTAAGAAGGATAGAAATTCCACAAATACACTTTTAACAAGGCATACCTGTTAATTGAAATGCATTCCAGGTGACTACCTCATGAAGCTGGTTGAGAGAATGCCAAAAGTGTTCAAAGCAAGGAGATTTTCTAGCTGTGCGTGTGAATGTGCACTGTGTCTGTGTGTGTGTGTGTGTGTGTGTGCTGTCACCGTGAGAGCAGAGCTGAGGATAGCAGAGTAACTCTTGGGGAGGAGAGGTTGATATAATTCACACAAACTGTCTCTAACTCTAATCCAGAATCAGACCCCATGCAGCTGCACAGTAAATGCCTGTCAGTAGCTTCAAATGCCTCCCTAGACCTGTAGATACTGTAATGTTATTCTGGCTGTGTCAATGGCCATATCTGTGTCTGTGTCCGTGCTCATCAAGCCACTACTGTATGGTGTCTGAATGTTGGATGTTTTCAGACAAATCAATTGAAATCGACAGCGATTTCGGACGTGCGAAGGGAAACTTTGAGATCTTGTTGGTCTTGAGACAGGTTACTTTCTAAAGATCCCTCTAAAATATGTTTGGTCTTAATGGTCTTAACATCACATCAACACCTGTAGGAATAGAGACTAAATCAATTGTTTGTATGCTATAGCTGCATGCATCTTTTTCAGGGCGTCACTCTCAGCCATAGCTGATTGAATGTATGTTACGGTATTACATACGACGGTCTTCATTCATCACAGCCAGATTAATTTGGGGCTGTGGCACCTACAGTCTCAACACTCCTAACAATGAGGTGAAATTAGACGCTGAGGCATGTTTTGGCCTCCCAGGACGACGTGACCAATGCATCTTGGTGCCAGCCGGGCTTATTAGTGCAATATCCTTATTGATTCACCATCCACACATGCGCACGTGCTTGCACACACACATTGCCATAATGGCTCCAATGCCTTATTGTAACACACAATGTACACCGTAAGCATTTTGTTTCCTTTCAGGGATTCTCCCATAATTCACCTATCCTCTGGGTACCTGTAGTAAACTGTGAGCTCATCAAATAGACCTTCATGCAATATATTATTCACCACAAATTGTTCACCAAGCTGACCAAGTTGCACACAAGCTCCTTTTGATGACACTGTCAGGGAGAGCAAAGCAAAGCAGCAGACTGGGTTCATTATAACATGCTATTACACAGTTATAACATCTCATTGAACCACTGTCGAAAAAAACTCACATTGGTTATTACGTTTACTAATCAGAAAACGAAAGTGCAGAGCTATAGCTCTGTGGACAGTGTATTCTCCTCCATGTCAATGCAATGCACGGTACTGTCTTGGTTTTGCAGTAGCGCCTCTTTCCATTTATATTCCCTGCTCTAGATGGGAGTATGTGTCTGCAGCGTAGGGGTTCTGCAGTAGTACCTGGAATCGATTACACGCGGAACAACCGACACACGCTCGGCGAACGAAGCGCCGCTCCACGCAGGAAAGGAAACTGCTGCATCCCCTGGGGTCAATCACAGAGAGGGGGAACAGGCTGACTCGGCAGATCCTCCAAAAACTAACGAGGAACCTCAAACTAATGTAACTGCCACCACTCCCCTTCCCAAAACCCCAAAATAAAACTGCATTTAGATTTCTGGAAAAGGGCATAAAAAGAGAATCTGAGCTTGAAACATCAAAGTCTGAGTTAGTGCCTAAAACTCAATAACCATGATTGAAGAGGGATTATTTATTCTGTGGGCTGAACGCGTTGCTTGACCAAAATGTATGCTGCTGGTAGACTTCGCATTATCGAGTCAAAAAGGCAGATATAGAAATATCAAAGTCTATGCGGAAAACACACACCCTAGCCACACCCTGTATAATGCGGTAAATGTACATCTTTATGTTTTTTAAATAACCCACGTAGTGCTTCTGAATCAACAGTTGAGAACCCTATGTTAAGGTTTCTCTGTTCTGAAGTTTTGTGCTGTCAGAAGGGAATTTGCAGTATCACAGCACCGATAGAGTGAAGAAACCAGCTACAGATTGTGCGCTCTGAACAACGTGGAATAGACGTTTGTACCCAGTATGAGCTAGCTAGTACAACACTGGCTAGCTAGCACAAGACTAGCTAGCTAGTACATACTAGCTAGTACACAGCTAGTAATTATGTTCTAATTCTAAATGTCATTTCACCACGCGTGCTGTTCGTGGCAGTAGCGCACCATCCTCTTTGGCAACATTTGACATCCTGTCTCATCTCATATGTCTCACAGCGTCTGTGGCATGAGAAGGTATCTGCTGGAGCCAGAGCCTGTTGCCGATAGAGGAGAGTGGAGAAGAACTCCTTTCCGATCCTTCTTCTTCGATTGTACTGTATGTGGATTTAGCCCAGTCTGTTTGTGCCATCATCAACTCCTTGTCATTCACTGTCATGCCTGGGTTTTTGTATTGCATACTATACACTGTAGGAGCTATATGGTGAAATCCATAAGGATATTCATTAATACTGACATGAAAGGCCCTCAAGATGATTGGACAGCATCTCGGTAAACCTACAGAGAATTATCGGTAATAACAAAATCATTAATGGGTAGGAAACGTGAATTTCTACTAATATTTACATTTTAGCCGACACACTTATCCAGGGCAATTTACAGGAGCAATTGGGGATAAGTGCCTTGCTCAAGGGCACATTGACAGATTTTCCACCTCGTCGGCTCAGAGATTTGAACCAGCAACTTTTCGTGCGCTGGCCCAACGTTTTTAACCTCTAGACTTCCTACCGCCCCAATGCTTTACCAATGTAACAACACAGTGTGGTCAAAAAGTCACAATATGGTTACATACATAGTTATGTTTTTGGGTAATTACATATTTATTAACTAGTTTCCGGCTATCTTCTAAACTACCCACAATGCACTATTTGTCAAAGCCATGGATTTGCTACTGAGTTCACATGCTAGTTCGGTAACGTTACCCGCCATCCATGCTAGCATGTAATTATATTCCAGACCAAGTGTTGGCAGTTGTGAGCTACAATCCACCAATCGCAGGAAGTGTAATGTAATCAAGAAGCAGATGGTGCATGTGCGGCCATGCAGCAGGCTCTTCACAGACTTTGTGGCTGTGTTGTCTAGTGGTGCCTTCTTCCCGTGGGCTCAAAACAGAAGAGAAAATCATACCTGCTTCCTCTATTTTTGAATGTATTTGTTTGTTCTGCTTTTTTTTTCAACTTTTCGGCATGTTCTCTGTGAAGTAGGCTATGGGAGTTTTATAACTTTGTCTACCTTGGCTTAGTGCTAGCACGCTAGCTGACGGACATCTGGAATCTATCCATTTGGGATTTCCCTGACTCTCCATCGGCCGGTGAAGAGCCTTGCCTCCCCTGGCTTTGGTAGATAACTCAGCCTGCATTCTTTTAGCATTTTACCATCGGATGGGCCCCAGCCGGTAGTCTGTAAGTCTCTGCTCTCTCTTTGCTTTGATCTGTGGTTATATTTTAGTTGTGTTGTGTAATTTGTGTTTTAGATGGTCTCCAGTAGTTGGGCTCTAGCTTGCTGAGCATAACCAGGATGGTTGGCTAGGCTGGCTAGGCTAACAGCTAGTTGGATAAATAGCTGGCTGGCTAGACCATTCGCTGGCTGGCTAGCTTGATGGCTAAGATAACTGCATGTAGCTAACATTCTTTGATAACTGGTTAGATTACAACTGGCATTATGTTTTTCCTCAGAATTGGTTTACATTAATGTAGCTGTAAGCTAGGTGTTGATAGCAACTGGCTGACTCATGTAGTTGCTAATGTGATGTTATCAGGCGGGAATGGCCAACTTTAGCAGGCTAGTTGGCTAACAACCTTGCAAGTTGATTTGTAACAATACATGAATAAAGTATTTTCTTGTAAATTGGCTGAAGATGTAATTGAAACCAGTAGTGCAAACGATTTGGTTTTATTTGAAGTTATACATTTAAAGTTATTTCTGTTGGAGTTTGCATTATAGGGAATAGGCTGGCTTGCCGGGTATTACATCAACCCCCGGAAAAACATTTGTTACATGTGGTTACAATTAAACTACCTACCCTTTAACTTTGAGAGAAGAAGAGAAGCTGCAATCATCACATGCACAGGTTTGTCTTATTCGCCTTAGAGGCTTTGGATATCTGCAATATAACATCTGACCCTATACAGTAGACCCCCTCACTGTTATACAGTATTTTTAATGCATGGCTAATTATCATTTCATTCAAGACCAAATATTGGTTAACCTTTTTGCAACAGTGTAATATACAGTGAGGGGGAAAAGTATTTGATCTCCTGTTGATTTTGTATGTTTGCCCACTGACAAAGAAATGATCAGTCTATAATTTTAATGGTAGGTTTATTTGAACAGTGAGAGACAGAATAACAACAACAAAATCCAGAAAAACGCATGTCAGAAATGTTATAAATGAATTAGCATTTTAATGAGGGAAATAAGTATTTGACCCCCTCTCAATCAGAAAGATTTCTGGCTCCCAGGTGTCTTTTATACAGGTAACGAGCTGAGATTAGGAGCACACTCTTAAAGGGAGTGCTCCTAATCTCAGTTTGTTACTTGTATAAAAGACACCTGTCCACAGAAGCAAGGTCAGATGTATCTTGTAGTTGGCCACCAGGTTTGCACACATCTCGGGAGGGATTTTGTCCCACTCCTCTTTGCAGATCTTCTCCAAGTCTAATTAAGGTTTCGAGGCTGAAGTTTGGCAACTCCAACCTTCATCTCCCTCCACAGATTATCTATGGGATTAAGGTCTGGAGACTGGCTAGGCCACTCCAGGACCTTAATGTGCTTCTTCTTGATCCACTCCTTTGTTGCCTTGGCCGTGTGTTTTGGGTCATCGTCATGCTGGAATACCCATCCACGACCCATTTTCAATGCCCTGGCTGAGGGAAGGAGGTTCTCATCCAAGATTTGACGGTACATGGCCCTGTCCATCGTTCCTTTGATGCGGTGAAGTTGTCCTGTCCCCTTAGCAGAAAAACACCCCCAAAGCATAATGTTTCCACCTCCATGTTTGATGGTGGGGATGGCGTTCTTGGGGTCATAGGCAGCATTCCTCCTCCTCCAAACACGGCGAGTTGAGTTGATGCCAAAGAGCTACATTTTGGTCTCATCTGACCACGACACTTTCACCCAGTTGTCCTCTGAATAATTCAGATGTTCATTGGCAAACTTCAGACAAGCATGTATATGTGCTTTCTTGAGCAGGGGGACCTCGCGGGCGCTGCAGGATTTCAGACCTTCACAGCGTAGTGTGTTACCAATTATTTTCTTGGTGACTATGGTCCCAGCTGCCTTGAGTTCATTGACAAGATCCTCCCATGTAGTTCTGGGCTGATTCCTCACCATTCTCATGATCATTGCAACTCCACGAGGTGAGATCTTGCATGGAGCCCCAAGCAGACGGAGATTGACAGTTCTTTTGTGTTTCTTCCATTTGCGAATAATCGCACCAACTGTTGTCACCTTCTCACCAAGCTGCTTGGCGATGGTCTTGTAGCCCATTCCAGCCTTGTTTGGTCTTGGCCATGGTGGAGAGTTTGGAATCTGATTGATTGATTGCTTCTGTGGACAGGTGTCTTTTATACAGATAACAAACTGAGATTAAGAGCACTCCCTTTAAGAGTGTGCTCCTAATCTGAGCTCGTTACCGGTATAAAAGACACCTGGGAGCCAGAAATCTTTCTGATTGAGAGGGGGTCAAATACTTATTTCCCTCATTAAAATGCAAATTCATTTATAACATTTTTGACATTTTTTTCTGGATTTTGTTGTTGTTATTCTGTCTCTCACTGCTCAAATAAACCTACCATTAAAAGTATAGATTGATCACTTCTTTGTCAGTGGGCAAACGTACAAAATCAGCAGGGGATCAAATACTTTTTTCCCTCACTGTATATCTAGCCTCCCCTGCATACCTGTTTTTTCCCTCATTAATCTATACCCTTCTATTTCTAATGCAATAAAGACAGCAATCAAGTCCGTTTTTAAACGCCCTCTCATGGGGGATATTTACTACAAGACTGGCTTAGCGAGATACATCTTCATTAGACCCAGTCACATCAGAAGTCAATGAACTGACTTCTGAGATTTTCACGAGCGTCAATCAAACAACTATTGAGTCCAGTGTTGTTGTTAGCTCTGTGGTCGGTCGTAACAACGGCTGCTTGACTTGAAGGATATTGTTGCGTTCATTCATTGACTTCACCTCAACGCAGGCTCCCTTGACAAATACATATTTCTAATTGCCTAATCGATGGCCTGAAATTACGATTTTAACGTTGGAGTGTGCGCCACTCATTTCCAAATCGAGACGTTTGATAATTACACAGCAGTTGAGACACGCGGCTTCAAGGGGGGGTACATCAGACAGTGAGTCAGTCTGCAGGTGGCATGATCATTTAAACCAATGACAAGAGAGCGTTCATCACTGGCATGAGTCAGAGTCATGCTACTAAACAGATTCATTTTCAAGCGGCTTCATTTCGTCAGTATTGATTAACAAATAGAGACATTCAATTCTAGGTAACTGAATGTGATTAACATATGTATGGCATGTGTTCTCTGATCCCCAAGGGGACATGTGTTGCTCTTTGATGGATGTACTCAACATCGGGGCAATGTGACAACAGTACTTTTTATTAGATATGTAGAGTCTCACACAACAGGGTCAATGTCAATATTAAGAGAAACAGAAGTTAAACCAAAGGGGAATTCCGTCACTTTAGGGTGGAAGACAATATACAGTGGGCATTGGACATATTTCAGTTCAACAATGATCTGGGAAATGACGAGTTCTTTGACCCTTTTCCTATGTCTTGCCGTAAGACGAGACTGCTACACTTTCAACATGTGCAGTTTTTCAAGTTATAAAATCAGACCCTTCCATGCCTCGGTCTGTTCTTTCACATTGATTTACAGTAGTGTGTATGGTGTTGAGATGTCCCCTGTGCAGTGCAGTACAGTACATTAAACTTGCATGTGCCTAAAGAATATAATGCCCCAGGCTGAATAATGCGAGTTGCACAAGAGCTGCCGAACACACCAAGTGCAGCGCCAGCTACTGAAGTAGAATGAGTGTGTGTGTATGTGTGTGTGTGTGTGTGTGTGTGTGTGTGTGTGTGTGTGTATGTGTGTATGTGTGTATGTGTGTATGTATGTATGTATGTATGTATGTATGTATGTATGTATGTATGTATGTATGTATGTATGTATGTATGTATGTGTGTGTGTGTGTGTGTGTGTGTCCTCTTTAAATCCATTTCTTGCCCCACCAGGACAAAAGTGGATTAAGTTATGTGGTTCATCAGAAAGTTTGTGGGATAAATAAAATGAGTGGATTCCTTGAGTCGACAGGTCTACCTCCCACTCACCCAGAGTGCAGCCAGCCACAGCTATACATGGAGATAAAATACGCTTTTACTTTCCTACAATACAGCACATTGTTTTAACTGCATAGAATGCTTGAACACATAGCATTTAAAGGGAACACATTCCTATAATGCATGTATCTGCAAAAGTTACAATTGCTTCCTACAGTGACATCTGTTTTATAGGTCCTTTAATTCAAAAGACAAATAGATTGTTTGATAATAATAAAAGTGCATCATCATTATGCTGTGAATGTATCTCTGATAGGTTGGAAATCATGAGGAATAATCAGTGTCGGTGATTGACAAACATTATCTGTATCTATATTTATGAATCTTGTCTTCTCCTGCTAGGGAAAGTAAGTAATTAAAGGGAAAAGATGGGATGCTGACAGCTAACAAGGGAGAGAGAGCGAGAGACGTGGAGAAAGAGAGAGAAAGAAAGACAGAGAGTGGCAAATAATGCAGCTCTCGTTCCTCAGGGGAGGCATCCCTCCTCCATCACTCCTGACTCTGGAGGAAGAATCGCTGATGAAGAAAGAACTAAAGAGGAGAACAGGAGAAGAAGAGAAGAGCAACTCCTGGACAAAAGTGAGATCAACCAGAGGTGTGTGGCTGGCCAGAGAAAACATGAATAGCCCTGACTTCAACCCCCCCTCTCTGTCTCCCTCTGTCTCCTTCTCTTTGTCTCTCTCTTTGTCTCTCTCTCTCCTCTTTGTCTCTCTCTCTCTGTCTCCCTCTCTCTCCTTCTCTTTGTCTCTCTCTCTCTCTGTCTCCCTCTCTCTCCTTCTCTTTGTCTCTCTCTCTCCCTCTCTCTCTCTCTCTCTCTCTCTGTCTCCCTCTCTGTCTCTCTCGCTTTGTCTCTCTCTTTTTCCCTTTGTCTCTCTCTCTCATTCAAAGGACTTTATTTGCATGGGAAACATATGTTTACATTGCCAAAACAAGTGAAATAGATCATAAACAAAATTTAAATAAACAATAAAAAATGTACATAAAACATTGCACTCACAAAAGATTCAAATGAAGTGAGACATTTCAAATGTCATAGTATGGTTCTGTACAGTGTTGTAATGATGTGCACATAGTTAAAGTACAAAATCTAAAATAAATCAACATAAATATGGCTTGTATTTACAATGTGTTTGTTCTTCACTGAGTGCCCTTTTCTTGTGGCAACAGGTCACAAATCTTGCTGCGCCATTGAGAGCATCCTGGTTGCATCACAGCCTGGTATGGCAACTGCTCAGTATCTAACCATAAGGCGCTACAGAGGGTAGTGCGTATGGCCCAATACATCACTGGGGCCAAGCTTCCTGCCATCCAGGACCTACACCTGTATATATCAGGCAGTGTCAGAGGAAGGCCCAAAACATTGTCAAAGACTGCAGTCACCCAAGTCATAGTGTTCTCTCTGCTACCACAGGGCAAGCGGTACCAGAGCGCTAAGTCTAGGTCCAAAAGGCTCCTTAACAGCTTCTACCCCCAAGCCATAAGACTGCTGAACAAATCATCAAATGAACATGATTATTTACATTGATCCCCCCCCGCTTTGTTTTTACACTGCTGCTACACGCTGTTAATCATCTTTGCATAGTCATTTTACCCCAACCTACAAGTACAAATTACCTCTACTAACCTGTACCCCCGCACATTTACTCGGTACCGGTGCCCCTGTATATAGCCTTGCTATTGTTATGTAATTCTACTGTGTTACTAAATGTTTTCTTAACTCTATTTCTTGAACTGCACTGTTGGTTAAGAGCTTGTAAGTAAGCATTACATGTGTTGTATTCGCTGCATGAAACATGTACAATTTGATTTGATTTGATGGCACACTGGTATTTCACCCAATAGATCTTTGTGCATCTTTGTAATCTGAGGGAAATATGTGTCTCTAATATGGTCATACATTTGGCAGGAGGTTAGGAAGTGCAGCTCAGTTTCCACCTCATTTTGTTGGTAGTGTACACATAGCCTGTCTTCTCTTGAGAGCCAGGTCTGCCTACAGCGGCCCGTACGTAGTCAACACTTTCCTTAATTATGACCAACCACCTCGATTTGGTCTTATGTCGCCATATGTGTAATGTTTTTTTAAAATATTTTTTACAGTGGATAAAAGTAGAGATTCAGAGCTACAAAACCTTAGCCCCACCCATCTCTTTAAGGATTCACATGTGAGGCCATGTGCTAAACAGAGTGAGTAAGGAAGATAGTGTAGTAAACAACCAAAGATTTGAAGACTAAAAGTGGTAGCCTACAATAAGGAAAAACTCCAGGTAAAAATATACTTGATCTAGTCCTTGGCCTATATCGTAAACTGACTTTGGTGCAGGTCATGACGAGCTTCACATTACCGTCTCTGGTAAACACACCCAAATAAAAATACAGGTTTATTTGTCACATGCACAGGATACAGAACAAGGTGTAAACAGTACAGGGAAATGGTTACTTTGCATATTTGCATAGTAGCAAGATAAAACATATTTTATAGTTATTAGACGATGCTTACCCAGACACACTTGATGGGTCATGTGAAAGGAATGTTACATAACCTACCCCCTGCCACATCTAGCTAAGTGGATGTGTCACTGTTGTCTAGACATGTACACATGTTCATGAAATACAATCGATGGCTGTTATCACCCCCAGATATGGCTAACGTTATATATTTTTTTTTTAACTGCGATAGCAAGGATTATCTACACACTGAGCAGCTCATGTTATAGACAGAAGCATGCTACATGACAGACCAATCCGTTGGTTATTGAGGCACATGGAAGTTCACATGTTCCAAAAAGCATTTATGACAAATAAATGCATTTATTTTTATTTTTTATGAATCAGTACAAATGCTTCTCCTGTGAAGTGAAACGGGTCACAAGTTTGGGTCAGTCACAGTGGTCAGGTATTCTGCCACTGTATACTCTCTTTAGTGCCAAATAACATTCCAATTTGCTTAGTTTTTTTTGTTAATTCTTGTGTGTCAAGTAATTATCATTTTGTTTTCTCATGATTGGTGGGGTCTAGTTCCGTTGCTGTCTTGGGGTTCTGTGGGGTCTGTTTGTGCTTGTGAATAGAGCCCCAGGACCAGCTTGCTTAGGGGACTCTTCTCTAGGTTAATCTCTCTGTCGGTGATGGCTTTGTTATGGACGGTTTGGGAATCACTTCCTTTTAGGTGGTTGTAGAATTTAGTGGCTCTTTTCTCGATTTTGATTATTAGCGGGAATTGTCCTAATTCTGCTTTGCATGCATTATTTGGTGTTCTACATTGTACACGGAGAATCATTCTCAATTTGGTGTATGTCCCATTTTATGGTGAGCGAACCCCAGACCTCACAACCATAAAGGGCAATGGGTTCTATAACTGATTCAGGTATTCTTTACCAGATCCTAAGTGGGATGTTGAATTTTATGTTCCTTTTGATTGCATAGAAGACCCTTCTTGCTTTGTCTCTCAGATTGTTCACAGCTTTGAGGAAGTTACCTGTGGTGCTGATGTTTAGGCCGAGGTATGTATAGTTTTTGGTGTGCTCTAGGGCAACGGTGTCTAGATGTCTCTCTCGATTTCTCTCTCTCTCTCTCTCTCTCTCTCTCTCCAGTTTTGACCCAGCTAGTCTTACTTAGTCTCACTCACTCACTGCTACCCAACTCCACGACCACCACAGCCCATCTCACCGCTAACTGTAGCTGGAAGGACCAGTTGACATGACTTGAAATAATGATAAAAAGAGCGGCACGGAACGGGGCACACTGAAGAAGGAGGCTGTAAACTATGGTGTGTCGGTCTCTGCTTTATCTCTCTGTTC
>NC_088223.1:21610547-21685547 GCF_036934945.1 Oncorhynchus masou masou
AGAGAGAAGGAGAGAGAAAGAAAATAAACGAGAAGGAAAGAGAGAGAACAAA
This sequence comes from Oncorhynchus masou masou, assembly GCF_036934945.1. Taxonomy (NCBI): domain Eukaryota; kingdom Metazoa; phylum Chordata; class Actinopteri; order Salmoniformes; family Salmonidae; genus Oncorhynchus; species Oncorhynchus masou. The sequence continues at coordinate 21,610,600 of NC_088223.1, forward strand.
TATACTGTTATATATTTGAAACAAGTCTACCTTTTTTCCAATGGAATCGGAAGAACAGCGAAATTCCACTCCACTTTGTACCAACAACACCATACTCCTATTTACAACACCATACTCCTATTTACACTGCATTACCAGCAGCAGTCAAATACACTACAGTGGTGCTTCCTTCACGTTAATTGCCGGGATGCATCAACAGTGGGCCTCTGGTCATTTCAAAGCCTAACCCAGAGCAGGTAATTAACCTGCTGGCTGCTCTGCCAGGGGCCCCACACCACAGAGACAAAGCAGTAATTCACTGGTTCCCAGCACACATTCATCACCCAGGCCTGAGTTTCCCTCGCTCAGTCGTCACCTTCAGCTCTGGTCCTGTCCTGCACAAGGGCACAGGGGCAGGTCAGCCACCAAGGGACACTGGTGCAGGCCAGAGGCTCTTCTGTGACATCCACACACACACACACACACACACACACACACACACACACACACACACACACACACACACACACACACACACACACACACACACACACACACACACACACACACACACACACACACACACACACACACACCAACACAATCCCACACTCAATTCGTGCAAATATGTATAAAAAGTATTCCAGCGATTTCATGCGTTTTTGTGTGGCTTAATTCATGTGAAAAGACACATTTTTGTGCGACTTCATTCATAGGAAAATCATTTTTGGGGGGCAAACTTTGGAACAATCTTTTTAGTTATTAGAGCAATGTATGTTCAATGGTGTTCTACACCGCCTATATTTGTGTCGCACATTAATTTATATAAAACAAACCAATTTTGTTAATCAACCCGGTTGTCACCGACATAATTTTAATATAATAGTAGCCTTACGTTGTTGTTTTTTAAATTAATGTCAGTACTGTTTTCTATGCTTGTTTTCACTTAATACTTTGGGATACTGGTGCTCTTGAAGTCAGAAAGACCCTTTTTTCATGTAAGCAACAGCAGACCTTCAGTTGAAGTCGGAACTTTACATACACCTTAGCCAAATACATTTCAACTCAGTTTTTCACAATTCCTGACATTTAATCCTATAAATAATCCCTGTTTTATGTCAGTTAGGATCACCCCTTTATTTTAAGAATGTGAAATGTCAGAATAATAGTATAATAGATTATTTATTTAAGCTTATTTCTTTAGGATTTGGTAGCATTTCCTTTCAATTGTTGAACTTGGGTTTTAGGTAGCCTTCCACAAGCTTCCCACAATAAATTGGGTGAATTTCTCCAAAACATACGATCTTTGTCCCCATGTGCAGTTGCAAACCGTAGTCTGGCTTTTTTTATGCTGGGTATGGAGCAGTGGCTTCTTCCTTGCTGAGCAGCCTTTCAGGTTATGCCGATATAGGACTTGTTTGTACTGTGGATATAGATACTTTTGTACCTGATTCCTCCAGCATCTTCACAAGGTCCTTTGCTGTTGTTCTGGGATTGATTTGCACTTTACGCACCAAAGTACATTCATCTCCAGGAGACAGAACACGTCTCCTTCCTGAGCAGTATGACAGCTGCATGGTCCCATGTTGTTTATACTTGCGTACTATTGTTTGTACAGATGAACATGGTACCTTCAGGTGTTTGGAAATTGCTCCAAAGGATGAACCAGACTTGGAGGTCTACAATTATTTTTCTAAGGTCTTGGCTGATTTATTTTGATTTACCCATGATGTCAAGCAAAGAGGCACTGAGTTTGAAGGTATGCCTTGAAATACATCCACAGGTACACCTCCAATTGACTCAAATTATGTCAATTAGCCAATCAGAAACTTCTAAAGCCATGACATAATTTTCTGGAATTTTCCAAGTTGTTTAAAGGCACATTCAACTTAGTGTATGTAAACTTCTGACCCACTGGAATTGTGATACAGTGAATTATAAGTTAAATAATATGTCTGTAAACAATTTTTGGAAAAATGACTTCTGTCATGCACAAAGTAGATGTCCTAACCGACTTGCCAAAACTATAGTTTGTTAATTAACAAGAAATTTGTGGAGTAGTTGAAAAATGAGTTTTAATGACTCCATCCTTAGTGTATGTAATCTTCCGACTTCAACTTTACATGATTTTCTTCATAATGCATTTAACAAAAGGCTCCACTTAAAAACCTCTCTGGGATAGGGGTCCCGCTAGTGGGACAACTTCCGGTGAAACTGGAAGGCTCGCAATTCAAATAAATAATCATAAAAATTATGGATTTTAAACATGTAGGTACATGCAAGTGTCTAATATTGGTTGAAAGCTTAAAATCGTGTTAATCTAACAGCACTGCCGATTTATAGTAGCCATTACAGTGAAAGCATGCCATGCGATTGTTTCAACAAAATATTTTTTCCACCGGCACAGGTTTCATAAATTCACAAATAGCGATTAAATATTCACTTACTTTTTGAAAATCTTCCTCTGATTTGTCATCCAAAGGGTCCCAGCTATAAAATGTAGTGTTGTTTTGTTAGATAAAATCCTTCTTTATATCTCAAAAAGTCAGTTTAGTTGGCGCCATCGTTTTGAGTAATCCACTCGATCAACATGCAGAGAAAGGAATCCAAACATCTACTGCTAAACTTTGTAAATCAAAATATGTTTCTATTGACACATCAGATACCCTTAAATGAAATTAAACTATAATATTTCATAAGGAAAGAAATATGTTCAATAGGAAAATGATATTAGCAGGTGCGTCTTGTCTTCATCACTCACATACACAAATTTCCAATAGTGTGTCCCAGTACTAACACTCATTATTCTTACTCGTTTTGGAAGAAACAAGCCTGACTCCTTTAACATAGAGTCCTGACACCCTGTGGAAGTCATAGGAATTGCATACTGGGAGCTAGATTTAATTATTTCCCTGTAATTTCCATTGTAAAAAAAAATCCTACAATGTGATGATCTGGATTTTTTAAATTTATTTAGTCTGTCATAGTTGAAGTGTACCTATGATGAAAATTACAGGCCTCTCTCATCTTTAAGTGGGAGAACTTGCACAATTGGGGGCTGACTAAATACTTTTTTGCACCACTGTATAACCCCTAACTTGAGTTCAGTCTTTGCCAATGAGAACCAATAGGGGCCTAGCTTCGTCCTTCATGACTGGGAAAGGCCTTGTTTCTAGGCCGTAAAAAATCCTAGATCAATCTCATTAGATCAGAACAGGATGGATCAACAGTGATTCATATGCCTGGTTTGCATCCTAAAAAAAGGATAGTTGCATAGCACACATTATTTGTCTACCCATGTGATGTGGATCATTGCCAGGTTATTAGATATATAAGCTTCTGTAACAACAGAAGACCATGGTTGTAATAACACTTTAAACAGGTTGTTTGTAAATGTGTATAATGTGTTTGTTTTGGGTCCACACTGGTAAGTTACCTTATGTAAATTAGACAGTCACAGAGGATTTTCTTCTGAATAACTGGTCAGGGCATAGCACTTTCCATTCAGCTTCAGGCAATTTATATGTAAGACTTGATCACACCTGAAGTGACTACTTCTGTATGTCATGCCAATTGTTGCTTATCCATTGTTCACTAGATATATCAATATATAATTACATCCAACACAATGTTGAAAAACAGAATGCTTTCCACCACTAGAACACATAACTAGACGTGAGCTGGATGTGATCCCAACGCTGCCACCTTTGTAGCGGAAGAAGGTGAAAGCTGCAACAGCAACTCTAACCAGAACTCATATGTGGCAAAGTGAGCTCTAACGGTCGTTTCCATGAAAGCCTAGTAGGCCTCTGGGCAGAGGCAGTAGGCCTATAATGCTGGCATATTCCTTGTTACAATAGCCTAAGCGTATAACATGGTTGACATGACTGTAATGATCATCATGAAACAGCCTTGGAAGAGCCATAAGTGGAAACCAACATAATTCATTATTTTACATTAACCTGTGTCTTGTCTGTGACTATCATTAAATGTGAAGACTGTTATTTTAAATACATTCTCTATGTGTAATTATCATTACGTGATTAAACTAATCATGTAAATTTTAATAAACTAGGAAGTCGGGGCACCACGGGAAAATGTTTATAGTCTCTATTCACCTCCCTTGGCGTTCATCCTATTAAACCTGTAATTTAAATGGATTTCTATTTGGATTTCATGTAATGGACATACACATAATAGTCCAAATTGTTGAAGTGAAATGAAAAAAAAAATCGAAATAATTCGAACTAAAAAAATTAGAAATAATTTTAAAGGAAAAGTGGTGCGTGCATATGTATTCGCCCGCTTTGCTATGAAGTCGCTAAATAAGATCTGGTGCAACCAATTACCTTCAGAAGTAACATAATTAGTTAAATAAAGTCCACTTGTGTGCAATCTAAGTGTCACATGATCTGTCACATGATCTCAGTATAAAAACACCTGTTCTGAAAGGCCCCAGAGTCTGCCACACCACTAAGCAAGAGGCACCACCAAGCAAGCGGCACCAAGAAGACCAAGGAGCTCTCCAAACAAGTCAGGGACAAAGTTGTAGAGAAGTACAGACCAGGGTTTGGTTATAAAAAAATATCAGAAACTTTCAACGTCCCACAGAGCACCATTAAATCCGTTATTAAAAAAGGGAAAGAATACGGCACCGCAACAAAACTGCAAAGAGAAGGCCGCCCACCAAAACTCAAGGACCAAGCAAGGAGGGCATTAATCAGAGAGGCAACAAATAGACCAAAGATTGGAGTATCTGTCCATAGGACCACTTTAAGTTGTACACTCCATAGAGCTGGGATTTACAGAAAAGTTTCCAGAAAAAAGTAATTGCTTAAAGAAAAAAATAGTCAATCATATTTGGTGTTCGCCAAAAGGCATATGGGAGACTCCCCAAACATATGGAAGAAGGTACTCTGGTCAGATGAGTCTAAAATTGAGCTTTTTGTCCATCAAGGAAAACGCTATGAGTGGTGCAAACCAAACACCTCTCATCACCCTGAGAACAACATCCCCACAGTGAAGCATTTGGGTGGCAGCATCATGCAGTGGGGATGTTTTTCATCGGCAGGGACTGGGAAACTGGTCAGAATTGAAGGAATGATGGATGGCGCTAAATACAAGGACATTCTTGAGTGAAACCTGTTTCAGTCTTCCAGAGATTTGAGACTGGGAGAGATGTTCACCTTCCAGCAGGACGATGGCCCTAAGCATACTGCTTAAGCAACACGCGAGTGGTTTAAGGGGAAACATTTAAATGTCTTGGAAGTGACTAGTTAAAGCTCAGACCTCAATCTAAATGAGAATCTATGGTATGAGAGAGTGAGACAAGAGAGGATGAATGAGAGACAGGGAGAAAGAAAGACAGGGAGAAAGAGAGACATGAGAAAACAAGACAGGGAGAAAGAGAAACATGAGACAACAAGACAGGGAGAAAGAGGGCCACGAGACAACAAGACAGGGAGAAAGAGAGACATGAGACAATGAGACAGGGAGAAAGAGAGACATGAGACAACAAGACAGTGAGAAAGAGAAACATGGGACAACAAGACAGGGAGAAACAGAGACATGAGACAACATGACAGGGAGAAAGAGAAACATGAGACAACAAGAAAGGGAGAAATAGAAACATGAGACAAAAAGACAGGGAGAAAGAGAGACATGAGACAACAAGACAAGGAAAAGAGAGACATGAGACAATGAGACATGGTGAAAGAGAAACAATGAGACAAAAAGACCGGGAGAAAGAGAAACATGAGACAACAAGACAGGGAGAAAGAGAGATATGAGGCAACAAGACAGGGAGAAAGAGAAACATGAGACAACAAGACAGGGAGAAAGAGAGACAGAGAGACAGGGAGAAAGAGATACATGAGACAATAAGACAGGGAGAAAGAGAAACATGAGACAACAAGATAGGGAGAAAGTGAAACCTGAGTCAGCAAGACAGGGAGAAAGAGAGACATGAGACAACAAGACAGGGAGATAGAGAAACATGAGACAACAAGATAGGGAGAAAGAGAAACATGAGACAACAAGACAGGGAGATAGAGAAACATGAGACAACAAGATAGGGAGAAAGTGAAACCTGAGTCAGCAAGACAGGGAGAAAGAGAGACATGAGACAACATGACAAGGAGAAGAGAGACATGAGACAACAAGACAGGGAGAAAGAGAAACATGAGACAACAAAACAGAGAGAAAGAGAGACATGAGACAACAAGACAGGGAGAAAGAGAAACATGAGACAACAAAACAGAGAGAAAGAGAGACATGAGACAACATGACAAGGAGAAGAGAGACATGAGACAACGAGACAGGGAGAAAGCGAAACATGAGACAACAAGACAGGGAGAAAGAGAGACATGAGACAACAAGACAAGGACAAGAGAGACATGAGTCAATGAGACATGGTGAAAGAGAAACAATGAGACAGGGAGAAAGAGAGACATGAGACAATGAGACATGGTGAAAGAGAATCATGAGACAACAAGAAAGGGAGAAAGAGAGACAATGAGACTACAAGACAGGGAGAAAGGAAAGAGAAACATGAGAAAACAAGACAGGGAGAAAGAGAGACAATGAGACAACAAGACAGGGAGAAAGAGAAACATGAGACAACAAGACAGGGAGAAAGAGAGACATGAGACAACAAGACAGGGAGAAAGAGAGACATGAGACAACAAGACAGGGAGAAAGAGAAACATGAGACAACAAGACAGGGAGAAAGAGAGACATGAGACAACAAGACAGGGAGAAAGAGAGACATGAGACAACAAGACAGGGAGAAAGAGAGACATGAGACAAGACAGGGAGAAAGAGAAACATGAGACAACAAGACAGGGAGAAAGAGAGACATGAGACAACAAAACAGAGAGAAAGAGAGACATGAGACAACAAGACAGGGAGAAAGAGAAACATGAGACAACAAAACAGAGAGAAAGAGAGACATGAGACAGCAAGACAGGGAGAAAGAGAGACATGAGACAACAAGACAGGGAGAAAGAGAGACATGAGACAACAAGACAGGGAGAAAGAGAAACATGAGACAACAAGACAGGGAGAAAGAGAGACATGAGACAACAAGACAGGGAGAAAGAGAAACATGAGACAACAAGACAGGGAGAAAGAGAGACAATGAGACAACAAGACAGGGAGAAGGAGATACAGACAGACATGAGACAACAAGACAGGGAGAAAGAGAGACATGAGTCAAGACAGGGGGAAAGAGAAACATGAGACAACAAGACAGGGAGAAAGAGACATGAGACAACATGACAAGGAGAAGAGAGACATGAGACAACAAGACAGGGAGAAAGAGAAACATGAGACAACAAAACAGAGAGAAAGAGAGACATGAGACAACAAGACAGGGAGAAAGAGAAACATGAGACAACAAAACAGAGAGAAAGAGAGACATGAGACAACATGACAAGGAGAAGAGAGACATGAGACAACGAGACAGGGAGAAAGCGAAACATGAGACAACAAGACAGGGAGAAAGAGAGACATGAGACAACAAGACAGGGAGAAGAGAGACATGAGACAATGAGACATGGTGAAAGAGAATCATGAGACAACAAGAAAGGGAGAAAGAGAGACAATGAGACTACAAGACAGGGAGAAAGGAAAGAGAAACATGAGACAACAAGACAGGGAGAAAGAGAGACAATGAGACAACAAGACAGGGAGATTGAGAAACATGAGACAACAAGACAGGGAGAAAGAGAAACATGAGACAACAAGACAGGGAGAAAGAGAGACATGAGACAACAAGACAGGGAGAAAGAGAAACATGAGACAACAAGACAGGGAGAAAGAGAGACATGAGACAACAAGACAGGGAGAAAGAGAGACGTGAGACAAGACAGGGAGAAAGAGAAACATGAGACAACAAGACAGGGAGAAAGAGAGACAATGAGACAACAAGACAGGGAGAAAGAGAGACATGAGACAAGACAAGAAGAAAGAGAAACATGAGACAACAAGACAGGGAGAAATAGAAACATGAGACAACAAGACAGGGAGAAAGAGAGACAATGAGACAACAAGACAGGGAGAATGAGATACAGACAGACATGAGACAACAAGACAGGGAGAAAGAGAGACATGAGACAAGACAGGGAGAAAGAGAAACATGAGACAACAAGACAGGGAGAAAGAGAGACAATGAGACAACAAGACAGGGAGAAAGAGAGACAATGAGACAACAAGACAGGGAGAAAGAGAAACATGAGACAACAAGACAGGGAGAAAGAGAGACATGAGACAACAAGACAGGGAGAAAGAGAGACATGAGACAACAAGACAGGGAGAAAGAGAAACATGAGACAACAAGACAGGGAGAAAGAGAGACATGAGACAACAAGACAGGGAGAAAGAGAGACATGAGACAACAAGACAGGGAGAAAGAGAGACATGAGACAACAAGACAGGGAGAAAGAGAGACATGAGACAACAAGACAGGGAGAAAGAGAGACATGAGACAACAAGACAGGGAGAAAGAGAGACATGAGACAACAAGACAGGGAGAAAGACAGACATGAGACAACAAGACAGGGAGAAAGAGAAACATGAGACAACAAGACAGGGAGAAAGAGAAACATGAGACAACAAGACAGGGAGAAAGAGAGACATGAGACAACATGACAAGGAGAAGAGAGACATGAGACAACACGACAGGGAGAACGAGAAACATGAGACAACAAAACAGAGAGAAAGAGAGACATGAGACAACAAGACAGGGAGAAAGAGAGACAATGAGACAACAAGACAGGGAGAAAGAGAGACATGAGACAAGACAGGGAGAAAGAGAAACATGAGACAACAAGACAGGGAGAAAGAGAGACATGAGACAACATGACAAGGAGAAGAGAGACATGAGACAACACGACAGGGAGAACGAGAAACATGAGACAACAAGACAGAGAGAAAGAGAGACATGAGACAACAAGACAGGGAGAAAGAGAGACATGAGACAAGACAGGGAGAAAGAGAAACATGAGACAACAAGACAGGGAGAAAGAGAGACATGAGACAACATGACAAGGAGAAGAGAGACATGAGACAACAAGACAGGGAGAAAGAGAAACATGAGACAACAAAACAGAGAGAAAGAGAGACATGAGACAACAAGACAGGGAGAAAGAGAAACATGAGACAACAAAACAGAGAGAAAGAGAGACATGAGACAACATGACAAGGAGAAGAGAGACATGAGACAACGAGACAGGGAGAAAGCGAAACATGAGACAACAAGACAGGGAGAAAGAGAGACATGAGACAACAAGACAGGGAGAAGAGAGACATGAGACAATGAGACATGGTGAAAGAGAAACAATGAGACAGGGAGAAAGAGAGACATGAGACAATGAGACATGGTGAAAGAGAATCATGAGACAACAAGAAAGGGAGAAAGAGAGACAATGAGACTACAAGACAGGGAGAAAAGAAAGAGAAACATGAGACAACAAGACAGGGAGAAAGAGAGACAATGAGACAACAAGACAGGGAGATTGAGAAACATGAGACAACAAGACAGGGAGAAAGAGAAACATGAGACAACAAGACAGGGAGAAAGAGAGACATGAGACAACAAGACAGGGAGAAAGAGAGACATGAGACAAGACAGGGAGAAAGAGAAACATGAGACAACAAGACAGGGAGAAAGAGAGACATGAGACAACAAGACAGGGAGAAAGAGAGACAATGAGACAACAAGACAGGGAGAAAGAGAGACATGAGACAAGACAAGAAGAAAGAGAAACATGAGACAACAAGACAGGGAGAAATAGAAACATGAGACAACAAGACAGGGAGAAAGAGAGACAATGAGACAACAAGACAGGGAGAAGGAGATACAGACAGACATGAGACATCAAGACAGGGAGAAAGAGAGACATGAGACAAGACAGGGAGAAAGAGAAACATGAGACAACAAGACAGGGAGAAAGAGAAACATGAGACAACAAGACAGGGAGAAAAAGAGACAATGAGACAACAAGACAGTGAGAAGGAGATACAGACAGACATGAGACAACAAGACAGGGAGAAAGAGAAACATGAGAACTGGAAAAAGGGAAAGAGAGATATTGAGAACAGGAAAGGGAAGAAAATAGAAACAGGAAGAAAGGGAAAGAGAGGGAAATGGACAAAGGGAGATCAAGTAATGGTATGACTTGACTATTGATCCTGAGGAAACTCATCTGCTTTCTCTTATAGGAGAAGCATTAGTGTACAGTGTACATTTTAGGACCCTCAGCCTCAAGCCTCACGTCATGAAGATTGATTCAAGGAGGGGTGAGGCGTGAAGATTGGGGTGTCCTAAAATGTGCACCATACTAATGACTGTGTCATCATGTGTCCCTCTCTCTGTGTATGTGTCCCTCTCTCTGTGTGTGCATCCCAAATGGCACTCTATTCTCTATATATTGCACTACTTTTGACCAGGATCCATAGAGATCTGGTCAAAATTAGTGCACTATGTAAGAAATAGAGTGCCGTCTGGGACAGAGCCGCTCTGTGGGTGGCTGTGTTTAGTTTGGTCCAGTGGCCACTGGCGCAGGCTAAACGCTATACACACTCCAGGCAGAGCAACAAAGGGCTTTCATCCGGATGGCTTTTTGAGGACAAACATAAACAAGCGGCAGATGCACTCACTCGCCCGTTCACTCAAAGACACACGCACAGATGCATACAGTGAACACACACACAGTACGGCGACCACAAACAGACATATGCATGAATGCACAAAAACGCACAGCCACTGTAATTGTGACATGCCAAAGTCTGTGAAAATCGCAGTGGAAATCCATCCAGACCAATGTTTTTTTATTTAAAATCCAAAGATATGTTGACAGCATCATCCACATTCATCTCGGACAACTTTGTACGGACCTAGAAGGTAAAACTACTGTAAGCTCTGTAAACTGGCAGTTTCCAGGTAAAACTACTGTAAGCTCTGTAAACTGGCAGTGCCAAGGTAAAACTACTGCAAACTCTGTAAACTGGCAGTGCCCAGGTAAAACTACTGTAAGCTCTGTAAACTGGTACTGCCAAGGTAAAACCAATGTAAGTTCTGTAAACTGGCAGTGTCAAGGTAAAACTACTGTAAACTCTGTAAACTGGCACTGCCCAGGTAAAACTACTGTAAGCTCTGTAAACTGGCAGTGTCAAGGTAAAACTACTAAAGCTCTGTAAACTGGCAGTGCCAAGGTAAAACTACTGTAAACTCTGTAAACTGGCACTGCCAAGGTAAAACTACTGTAAACTCTGTAAACTGGCAGTGTCAAGGTAAAACTACTAAAGCTCTGTAAACTGGCAGTGCCAAGGTAAAACTACTGTAAACTCTGTAAACTGGCAGTGTCAAGGTAAAACTACTAAAGCTCTGTAAACTGGCAGTGTCAAGATAAAACTAATGTAAACTCAGTAAACTGGCAGTGTCAAGATAAAACTACTGTAAACTCTGTAAACTGGCAGTGTCAAGGTAAAACTACTAAAGCTCTGTAAACTGGCAGTGCTAAGGTAAAACTACTGTAAACTCTGTAAACTGGCAGTGTCAAGATAAAACTACTGTAAACTCTGTAAACTGGCAGTGTCAAGATAAAACTAATGTAAACTCTGTAAACTGGCACTGCCAAGGTAAAACTACTGTAAGCTCTGTAAACTGGCAGTGTCAAGGTAAAACTACTAAAGCTCTGTAAACTGGCAGTGACAAGGTAAAACTACTGTAAACTCTGTAAACTGGCACTGCCAAGGTAAAACTACTGTAAACTCTGTAAACTGGCAGTGCCAAGGTAAAACTACTGTAAACTCTGTAAACTGGCAGTGCCATGGTAAAACTACTGTAAGCTCTGTAAACTGGCAGTGCCAAGGTAAAACTACTGTAAACTCTGTAAACTGGCACTGCCAAGGTAAAACTACTGTACGTTCTGTAAACTGGCAGTGTCAAGGTAAAACTACTGTAAGCTCTGTAAACTGGCAGTGCCAAGGTAAAACTACTGTAAACTCTGTAAACTGGCACTGCCAAGGTAAAACTACTGTACGTTCTGTAAACTGGCAGTGTCAAGGTAAAACTACTGTAAGCTCTGTAAACTGGCAGTGCCAAGGTAAAACTACTGTAAACTCTGTAAACTGGCAGTTTCCAGGTAAAACTACTGTAAGCTCTGTAAACTGGCAGTGTCAAGGTAAAACTACTGTAAGCTCTGTAAACTGGCAGTGCCAAGGTAAAACTACTGTAAACTCTGTAAACTGGCAGTTTCCAGGTAAAACTATTGTAAGTTCTGTAAACTGGCACTGCTAAGGTAAAACTAATGTAAACGCTGTAAACTGGCAGTGCCCAGGTAAAACTACTGTATGTTCTGTAAACTGGCAGTGCCCAGGTAAAACTACTGTAAACTCTGTAAACTGGCACTGCCAAGGTAAAACTACTGTAAACTCTGTAAACTGGCAGTGTCAAGGTAAAACTACTGTAAACTCTGTAAACTGGCAGTGTCAAGGTAAAACTACTAAAGCTCTGTAAACTGGCAGTGCCAAGGTAAAACTACTGTAAACTCTGTAAACTGGCACTGCCAAGGTAAAACTACTGTAAACTCTGTAAACTGGCAGTGTCAAGGTAAAACTACTAAAGCTCTGTAAACTGGCAATGTCAAGATAAAACTAATGTAAACTCTGTAAACTGGCAGTGTCAAGATAAAACTACTGTAAACTCTGTAAACTGGCAGTGTCAAGGTAAAACTACTAAAGCTCTGTAAACTGGCAGTGCCAAGGTAAAACTACTGTAAACTCTGTAAACTGGCAGTGTCAAGATAAAACTACTGTAAACTCTGTAAACTGGCAGTGTCAAGATAAAACTAATGTAAACTCTGTAAACTGGCACTGCCAAGGTAAAACTACTGTAAGCTCTGTAAACTGGCAGTGTCAAGGTAAAACTACTAAAGCTCTGTAAACTGGCAGTGCCAAGGTAAAACTACTGTAAACTCTGTAAACTGGCAGTGCCAAGGTAAAACTACTGTAAACTCTGTAAACTGGCACTGCCAAGGTAAAACTACTGTACGTTCTGTAAACTGGCAGTGTCAAGGTAAAACTACTGTAAGCTCTGTAAACTGGCAGTGCCAAGGTAAAACTACTGTAAACTCTGTAAACTGGCAGTTTCCAGGTAAAACTATTGTACGTTCTGTAAACTGGCACTGCCAAGGTAAAAACTACTGTAAGCTCTGTAAACTGGCAGTGTCAAGGTAAAACTACTAAAGCTCTGTAAACTGGCAGTGCCAAGGTAAAACTGCTGTAAACTCTGTAAACTGGCACTGCCAAGGTAAAACTACTGTAAACTCTGTAAACTGGCAGTGCCAAGGTAAAACTACTGTAAACTCTGTAAACTGGCAGTGCCATGGTAAAACTACTGTAAGCTCTGTAAACTGGCAGTGTCAAGATAAAACTACTGTAAGCTCTGTAAACTGGCAGTGCCAAGGTAAAACTACTGTAAACTCTGTAAACTGGCACTGCCAAGGTAAAACTATTGTAAGTTCTGTAAACTGGCACTGCCAAGGTAAAACTAATGTAAGCTCTGTAAACTGGCAGTGTCAAGGTAAAACTACTGTAAGCTCTGTAAACTGGCACTGCCAAGGTAAAACTAATGTAAACACTGTAAACTGGCAGTGCCCAGTTAAAACTACTGTATGTTCTGTAAACTGGCAGTGCCCAGGTAAAACTACTGTAAACTCTGTAAACTGGCACTGCCAAGGTAAAACTACTGTAAGCTCTGTAAACTGGCAGTGTCAAGGTAAAACTACTGTAAGCTCTGTTAACTGGCAGTGCCCAGGTAAAACTTGTCACGGTTCATGAATCCACTGCCTCCGTCTCTCTCTCTCTCTCTCTCTCTCTCTCTCTCCAGTGTTTGTGTGGGCGTGGTTTCCCAATCTCGGCCTGATTGTCTGCGCCAGCTGGAACCACTTATCTTCCCTTTATATGTTCTGTTACCAGTGTTTCTTGTTGTCAGATCGTTGTTTCTTCTCTGAGGTTGTGTCGTGTGTCCGTGCTCTTCTCTTGTGTGGATTATCTGCTGTGCTCCTTCCTACTCATCCGGACACACTCCCCTGGTTTTCTCAGCACATTATGATAGGAAGATGCGCCCGAGTTCCTGGGTCGGATTCCTTCTGAGTACAGTCTGTCTGTCATGTTGCTGCTGTGAACTACATTCATTAAAACCATCGTTGCTTGCATCTTGCATCCGCCTCTGTGTTGTAACAGAACGATCTGACCAGACCATGGATGCAGCGAGTTCAACGAGTCTGACCGAATTCCTTTCCCGCAGTATCACGAGAATGGATCAACAAGAGGAGAACATCTCCAGCACAGGTCGGGCAGTACAAGCCCTTTCGACGCAGGTATCCCAGCTGACCCAACAATTGCAACATCTGAGGGGTTCCGCTGCGCCACCTACACCGGCAGTTCAACCCGCCCCGCCGGAGCCGGATTCCCAGCTAGAGCCACGGCTACCGACACCAGAGGGTTATTCAGGTGATCCTGACTATTGCAGAGCCTTTCTTACGAGATGTTCCATGCATTTCTCGTTGCAGCCACGGACCTTCAACCGTGAACAGTCTAAGGTAGCATTCGTACTCACACTGCTATCAGGCAAAGCGTCTCTCTGGGGAACGGCGGTGTGGGCGAACCAGGACCCATGCTGCACCTCTTTCCAGACACTCTCCGAGGAGATGAGAAGGGTCTTCGATCGGGCCGTGGCGGGTAGGGAGACGGCCAGACTACTCGCTGACCTTCGCCAAGGAGACCATTCAGTATCGGAATACTCCATCCAATTCCGCACTCTGGCCGCTGAGTGTCAGTGGAACGAGGAGGCGCAGTGGGACATGTTCCTGCATGGGCTGGAGGACCGGATCCAGAAGGAGATTTATGTTCTGGACCTTCCCAGGAGTTTAAATGGACTAGTGGAACTAGCCCTGAGGGTCGACGCTCGTCTGAGTCGTATTGGCCGCCGAGCATGCCCTAACAGACCGTATAACGACACGGAGGGCTGGCATGCCAGCGTCGGGAACACGGCCAGTTCAGCTTCCGCTCACGAACCCATGCAGCTGGGGAGAGCTCGCCTCTCCCGGGAAGAGAGGGAGGCGGAGATCCCAAGGACTCTGTCTCTACTGTGGTAGAGCGGGCCACTTTATCCACTCCTGCCCGGTAAAAGATCAGGCCCGGTAGTAAACATGAGGCTACTATCGGGTGGTGTCACCACAGAGAAGACCTCATCATCTACTCTCCTCCCGGTAAGACTAAGATGGGCCACCCACACGCACGACACCCAAGCCTTACTGGACTCAGGAGCAGAGGGTAATTTCATGGACTTCAAGCTCGCTCACAAACTCCAGATCCCTATCACCTCACTCACGCACAAGATATCCGTCAACGCTCTCAATGGTCAAGAACTCCCCAACATTTCTCACACCACTGAACCTATCACACTCATCACTTCTGGCAATCACACTGAGACACTATCATTCCTACTCATGGACTCACCCCTTGCACCATTAGTTCTCGGCCACCCTTGGCTCACCCAACACAACCCCAGAGTTGACTGGGGTCATAACTCTATATCCATGTGGAGTAACAAGTGTCTTGAGTCCTGTTTAGTGTCTGCTTGTTCGTCTGTGTCTGATTCTGTGTTTCTAGAGGAGGCAGTGGATTTGTCTAACGTGCCCGTTGAATACCTCGACCTGAAGGAGGTGTTCAGTAAGTCCCGTGCTGCTTCCCTTCCTCCGCATCGTCCCTATGACTGTGCAATAGAATTATTGCCAGGTGAGTCTCCGCCTAAAGGCAAGTTATATTCACTTTCTGTTCCTGAGAGGGAGGCTATGGAGAGATACATCTCTGGTTCTCTGGCATCTAAATTCATTCGTCCTTCCTCTTCTCCAGCGGGGCGGGGTTCTTCTTTGTGGGGAAGAAGGACGGATCTCTGCGTCCTTGCATTGATTACCGTGGGTTGAATAACATCACAGTGAAGAATACCTATCCCTTACCGTTGATGTCCTCCGCCTTTGAAAGGTTACAGGGAGCATCCGTGTTCACTAAGTTGGATTTACGTAATGCATATCATTTGGTTCGCATAAGGGAGGGGGACGAATGGAAGACCGCGTTTAACACCCCCAGAGGGCACTTCGAATATTTGGTCATGCCTTTTGGGCTATCCAACTCCCCAGCGGTTTTCCAGGCACTCGTCAATGACGTGCTGAGAGATATGATTGATCAGTTCATATATGTTTACCTGGATGACATACTGATTTTTCTTCTTCTCTCCAGGAACACGCTCAACACGTCAGACGAGTGCTTCAGAGGTTGTTGGAGAATGGACTTTTTGTCAAGGCGGAGAAATGCATTTTTCATGCACAATCCGTTCCATTCCTAGGTTACATCGTCTCGACTGAGGGTATTCGCATGGATCCCGACAAGGTTAAGGCTGTGGTGGATTGGCCAAGCCCAGATTCCCGTAAGGCCCTACAGAGGTTTCTGGGATTCGCCAATTTCTACCGGCGTTTCGTTCGCAACTTTAGCCAGATAGTCGCTCCTCTTACCGCCTTAACCTCTCCCAGAGTGACGTTCAGGTGGTCCGATACAGCCGAGGCTGCATTCGCCAAACTCAAGAGCCGCTTTGTTTCGGCTCCTATCCTCATAGCTCCCGATCCCTCGCGTCAGTTCGTGGTGGAGGTGGACGCTTCAGAGGTGGGGGTAGGTGCAGTACTTTCCCAACGTTCCTCTTCTGACGACAAGATGCACCCTTGCGCGTTCCTTTCCCATCGGTTATCACCTGCGGAACGCAACTACGACATTGGCAACAGAGAGTTGTTGGCAGTGAAGTTAGCACTGGAGGAGTGGCGCCATTGGTTAGAGGGTTCGGGGTACCTTTTATAGTTTGGACCGATCACAAGAATTTGGAGTATATCAGAACCGCCAAGCGACTCAACTCCAGGCAGGCGCGGTGGGCACTCTTTTCGGACGTTTTGACTTCTCTCTCTCGTATCGCCCGGGTTCCAAGAATGTCAAACCCGATTCCCTTTCTCGCATTTTTGACCATTCCGAACGCCCATCCACTCCCGAGTGCATCCTACCCGGGACCCTAGTGGTCTCCACACTCACATGGGAGGTTGAATCGAGGGTCAAAACGGCCTTAGAGGGGTCACGCCTCCGCCCGGTTGCCCGCCTAATCGGTTGTTTGTGCCGGAGGGGTGTCGGTCCGATGTTATTCGGTGGGGGCACTGCTCCAACGTAGCGTGTCATCCAGGAGTCAGCCGCACTAGCTTTTGGTTAAGCAACGCTTTTGGTGGCCACTGATGGCTCGTGACATTCACAGTTTTGTCTTGGCCTGCTCGGTTTGTGCCACTGGGAAGACTTCTAATCGACCCCCAGATGGGTTACTCCAACCGCTGTCGGTCCCTTCGAGACCCTGGTCCCACATCGCGCTAGATTTTGTTACCGGCCTCCCGCCCTCCCAGGGCAAGACGGTTGTTTTGACCGTGGTGGACCGGTTCTCGAAGGCGGCTCATTTTATTCCCTTGCCTAAATTACCATCTGCCAAGGAGACAGCGGTAACTGTCGTGGATCACGTCTTTCGCTTACATGGCCTGCCGATGGACGTAGTTTCTGACCGGGGCCCCAATTTGTGTCCAAGTTTTGGCAAGAGTTTTGTAGGTTACTGGGAGCGAGTGTCAGCCTGTCTTCAGGGTTTCATCCCCAGAGCAACGGTCAAACGGAGAGGGCCAACCAAGATTTGGAGAGAGTGTTGCGATGTTTGGTTTCTAAGAATCCCTCTTCCTGGAGTCAACAACTCTCTATGGTTGAGTACGCTCACAATTCGTTGCCAGTGGCAGCCACGGGTCTCTCTCCGTTTGAGTGTAGTTTAGGTTACCAGCCACCTATCTTTCCCAGTACGGAGTCCGAGGTCACTGTTCCCTCCGCTCACGCTTTCATCCAGAGGTGCCATCACGCATGGAGCAGAGCCCGTGAGACTCTTCTCCGGGTGGGGCGCGCACCAAGGCTAAGGCCGATCGCCACCGGTCGAAGCCTCCGGTATACGTCGTTGGCCAAAGAGTGTGGCTTTCTACTAAGAACATTCCACTCCGATCCGTTTCGAACAAGCTTGCCCCCAAATTTATCGGCCCGTTCAGAGTCACCAGGATCATTAGTCCGGTGGCGGTCCGGCTCAAGCTTCCTCCGGCGTATAGGAGAATTCATCCTACCTTTCATGTGTCTAAAATAAAACCTGTGTTTCAGGCACGCATTAACCCGCCGGTCCCGGTTCCCCCGCCGCCACGACTTGTTGATGGGGAAACCACCTTTTCTGTCAATCGTATTTTGGACTCTAGAAGGAGGGGACGCGGATTCCAGTACCTGGTGGACTGGGAGGGTTACGGCCCGGAGGAGAGAAGTTGGGTACCTGCTAGGGACATTCTGGATCACTCCCTTATCGATGATTTCAATCGACAGGTAAATTCGCCTGGGAACGCCAAGAGGCGTTCCTAGGGGGGGGGGTATTGTCACGGTTCATGAATCCACTGCCTCCGTCTCTCTCTCTCTCTCTCTCTCTCTCTCTCTCCAGTGTTTGTGTGGGCGTGGTTTCCCAATCTCGGCCTGATTGTCTGCGCCAGCTGGAACCACTTATCTTCCCTTTATATGTTCTGTTACCAGTGTTTCTTGTTGTCAGATCGTTGTTTCTTCTCTGAGGTTGTGTCGTGTGTCCGTGCTCTTCTCTTGTGTGGATTATCTGCTGTGCTCCTTCCTACTCATCCGGACACACTCCCCTGGTTTTCTCAGCACATTATGATAGGAAGATGCGCCCGAGTTCCTGGGTCGGATTCCTTCTGAGTACAGTCTGTCTGTCATGTTGCTGCTGTGAACTACATTCATTAAAACCATCGTTGCTTGCATCTTGCATCCGCCTCTGTGTTGTAACAAAACTACTGTAAGCTCTGTAAACTGGCAATGCCCAGGTAAAACTACTGTACGTTCTGTAAACTGGCAGTACCCAGGTAAAACTACTGTAAGCTCTGTAAACTGGCAGTGCCAAGGTAAAACTAATGTAACTAGGTAAAACTACTGTAACTACTGTAAATTCTGTAAAAAGGCAGTACCATTGCATCCATCCCTCCCTCCCCTTCATCTTTGTTAATGTGCTCTTGGTAACTGGATAAATGATCAGCATTGCAATCAGGGGTGAGTGTTGGGCAGGCTGCCCAAACAATGAATAGTCTTTGTAATGGGTCTGCCTGCAACTTAGAAAAAATAAACACAAGAGAGAGAAATTCTTTGATTCAACACTGATTGGCTTTTTGGGGTCTTCAAAGCACAGAGTAAAATTCATTCAAGTCAAAAAAAATATGAATCACAGTAATAGCAGAGATATTTTTTCATACAGTATTCAAAACCTGTTAGCAGTGTTTGATGGGAAAGTAAGTGTTCAGGGGCAAATCACACAAATACAAGCAGACAAGCACTCAGTTGTTACACCACCCACGCACACTCACACACATGGAGATAAACACACACACACACACACACACACACACACATACACACACACACACACACACACACACACACACACACACACACACACACGCATACACACACACGCATGCACACACACACACACTCACACACGCGCACACACACACACACACACACACACACACACACACACACACACACACACACACACACACACACACACACACACACACACACACACACACACACACACACACACACACACACACACACACACACACACACACACACACACACACACACACACACACACAAAGCACACAAGTTCTGAAATAATTATTAACTTAAGTTCCAAAGCATTGGGTCGTGCTTTAAAAGCTCCAGCTCGTGCAACATTTATGTCTTTGCCAACAGGGTG
Source organism: Oncorhynchus masou masou (assembly GCF_036934945.1). Lineage (NCBI taxonomy): Eukaryota > Metazoa > Chordata > Actinopteri > Salmoniformes > Salmonidae > Oncorhynchus > Oncorhynchus masou. The sequence continues at coordinate 21,630,503 of NC_088223.1, forward strand.
AGTTCCCCTGCCTGTTTGAATGCACTGGTCTACTTCACCCTGCCCTTTCCTCAGCTCCTGTTCACCTGTTCTCCTGTTCACCTGCTCTCCAAATCAACTCAAAACATCCAAAACAGTCCTGAGATACATAGCTGAACTGAGAGATGTGTGTGTGTAAGGTTTGGTTTTATCCTTTTCCAAGGAGAGTTGTGTGTTTGTAAGGTTTGGTTTTATCCCTTTACCAGGGAGAGTTGAGTGTTTGTAAGGTTTGGTTTTATCCCTTTACCAAGGAGAGTTGTGTATTTGTAAGGTTTGGTTTTATCCCTTTACCAGGGAGAGTTGAGTGTTTGTAAGGTTTGGTTTTATCTCTTTACCAAGGAGAGTTGAGTGTTTGTAAGGTTTGGTTTTATCTCTTTACCAGGGAGAGTTGAGTGTTTGTAAGGTTTGGTTTTATCCCTTTACCAAGGAGAGTTGAGTGTTTGCAAGGTTTGGTTTTATCTCTTCACCAAGGAGAGTTGAGTGTTTGTAAGGTTTGGTTTTATCTCTTTTCCAAGGAGAGTTGAGTGTTTGTAAGGTTTGGTTTTATCCCTTTACCAAGGAGAGTTGAGTGTTTGTAAGGTTTGGTCTTATCCCTTTACCAAGGAGGGTTGAGTGTTTGTAAGGTTTGGTTTTATCTCTTTACCAAGGAGAGTTGAGTGTTTGTAAGGTTTGGTTTTATCTCTTTTACCAAGGAGAGTTGAGTGTTTGTAAGGTTTGGTTTTATCCCTTTTCCAAGGAGAGTTGAGTGTTTGTAAGGTTTGGTTTTATCTCTTTTCCAAGGAGAGTTGAGTGTTTGTAAGGTTTGGTTTTATCTATTTTCCAAGGAGAGTTGAGTGTGTGTAAGGTTTGGTTTTATCTCTTTTCCAAGGAGAGTTGAGTGTTTGTAAGGTTTGGTTTTATCTCTTTTCCAAGGAGAGGTGAGTGTTTGTAAGGTTTGGTTTTATCTCTTTACCAAGGAGAGTTGAGTGTTTGTAAGGTTTGGTTTGATCTCTTTACCAAGGAGAGTTGAGTGTTTGTAAGGTTTGGTTTTATCCCTTTACCAAGGAGAGTTGAGTGTTTGTAAGGTTTGGTTGTATCTCTTTACCAAGGAGAGTTGAGTGTGTGTAAGGTTTGGTTTGATCTCTTTACCAAGGAGAGTTGAGTGTTTGTAAGGTTTGGTTTTATCTCTTTACCAAGGAGAGTTGAGTGTGTGTAAGGTTTGGTTTGATCTCTTTACCAAGGAGAGTTGAGTGTTTATAAGGTTTGGTTTGATCTCTTTACCAAGGAGAGTTGAGTGTTTGTAAGGTTTGGTTTGATCTCTTTACCAAGGAGAGTGTTGTAACATGCCTTTGTCACATAAACCACTGTTTCTTTTTTTTCTTCTTTTTTTTATGTATTGCTTCAATAATTCTTAGTTACACAAACACATTCATTTAGCTGTCGGAACGTCCCGAAGGTCAAATAGATTTATGGAACTGCTAATGAATAAAATCTCAGGCAAAAACACGTGTACAATTATCATGCTGTATTACTGTGTCTTTAAATGGACAAATTAATCAGAATCCTTCACTGTTGTGCTCCCTGCAACAGGACATGTTACTAGTTGTATTACTTGTTGTTTTGCCCTCATTCCACTGCTCTGTGTGGAGGCAAGGCTCTATAGATCATTTGTTATTATTAGTGAACACACAATTGTATTTCTGTAGTCTTTCCATGACACACCATCACCAAATTGTTTTGTAGTCTTTCCACCAACACCATATTGCCTGAGGGCCTACTGCTGCAATAAAGACAAATTAGAAATATATTGCAAAAACTGTTTCCATCCATAACTGTAGACTTTTTTTCTTGTTGTTTTGAGACCTGCAACAATCTGTATGTTATGTGTGTGTGTTTGTGTGTGTGTGTGTGTGTGTGTGTGTGTGTGTGTGTGTGTGTGTGTGTGTGTGAGTGTGTGTGTTTGTGTGTGTGTGTGTATGTGTGTGTGTGTGTGTGTGTGTGTGTGTGTGTGTGTGTGTGTTTGTGTGCGTGTGTGTATGTGTGTGTGTGTGTGTGTGCGTGTGTGTGTGTGTGTGTGTGCGTGTGCGCGTGCATGCATGTGTGTGAGCGTGCATGCATGTGTGTGCGAGCATGCGTGCGTGTGTGTGAGGGTGCATGCGTGTGGGTGAGTGTGTGAGCATGCATGAGTGTGTGCGCACGTGTGTCCATGTGTGTGTGCGTGTGCGATTGTGCATGCGTGTGTGTGTGTGTGCGAGCGTGCATGTGCTTTTGTGTGTGTGAGCGTGCATGTGTGTGTGCGTGTAAGCGTGCATGAGTGTGTGTGAGCGTGCATGCGCGTGTGTGTGTGCGAGCGTGCATGTGTGTGTGTGTGCGAGTGTGCAAATGTGTGTGTGTGTGCGAGCGTGCATGTGTGTGTGTGTGTGTGTGTGTGTGTGTGCGAGTGTGCAAGTGTGTGTGTTAGCGAGCGTGCATGTGTGTGTGTGTGCGAGTGTGCAAGTGTGTGTGTGTGTCTGAGCGTGCATGTGTGTGTGTGTGCGAGTGTGCAAGTGTGTGTGTGTGTCTGAGCGTGCATGTGTGTGTGTGTGCGAGTGTGCAAGTGTGTGTGTGTGTGTCTGAGCGTGCATGTGTGTGCGAGTGTGCAAGTGTGTGTGTGTGTCTGAGCGTGCATGCGTGTGTGTGGTACAGATTGAATTTACATACTCACCAAGGTGCTCCCAACCCTCTTATTGTCTCCTCCTAACCGTCCCTAGAGTTTACTCTGTATACTGTTCCTTAACAACCAGTGTGTCCTACAACCACACACACACAACACAGACACACACACACACACACACACACACACACACACACACACACACACACACACACACACACACACAACACACACACACACACACACACACACACACACACACACACACACACACACACACACACACACACACACACACACACACACACACACACACACACACACACACAGACACACACATAGACACACACACAGATACACAAGTGAATGCACTGGTGGGACGGTGACAGTCTGTGTCAGATAGAAAGGGAGTCCGAAGGCAGATGTCAACTATTAGTATGGCTACTTCACCTCAGCCAACCCACATCCCTGCCCAGCCAATGAGGTGAGCACTTCCCATAAGGAAAGTCACTACTCGACCAATCAGGGGACTACATTCCCCATACCCCTTATCAGCCAATGGGAGTGTGATCTGGAGCCCAGGGTTCCTCCATTGTCATTGACTGTGTGTAGGACACTAGAGGACATGGGGAAGGACTGAGAACTTGCACTCGTCTGGGGACGGGGATAAAAATACTGTGCTGACAAGCCAATTAATCAGGTTTCAGACCACTGCAGCAGAGCAGAGCTGAGCATCCTCCAAAGGGCATCAAGGATCTGTCTCTTTAAGGCAAAAACCTCTCAGTGTTACTGCGAGGGAATGGGTGGACACAGGTCCTGACTTTGGCTACATCTCAAATTGTCAACTTGTTCCTTATATAGTCCACTAGTTTTGACCAGACCCCTATGTGCCCTGGTCAAAAATAGTGCACTACATTGGGCATAGGGTTCTATTTGGGTTTTATTTACGAGCTACTGTACTGTCTTCACTCGTCTGGAATCCAAACTGATATGCGATATTCGTTGGGTATCACGTTTGTGAAAGACTGATAACGTGAAGGGAATGAATGGTGAAAGGGAGCATATCAGTTTAAATTCCAAGATACAGAATCTTTACCACATAACCCTATAGGGTAAAGCAGCTGGAGTCTTGAAATACATTTTCTGGGAATCTGTTTTTGCTTTAGATTAGAAAGATGGCGAGCAAAGAAGAAGAAACTGGAAGGAGAGTTCAGGTACAGTATGACTGTCCCTGAGATGAATCACCTACTAACCTTAACCCTGCTCAAGTACAGAGCAAACTACTTTAAAGTGTAAAGATGGTTGGTGGTTGGCAGTGGTGCAGCCAGGATAACAGTTAAATAAGTGTGTGTGTGTGTGTGTACATGCATTTATGTGTGTGTGTTCAATGTTGATGCTGCCTGGCTATTTGTCTGCCACCAGGGTCCCTTAAAGTAGCCAGTGAAATAAATGAAAGGGGTTCCACTCCGTTGACTACTACAGCACTGGTTCCCTTGGAAGCTTTAATAGCCTTTCTCGTTTAATGGAAAATTTGTGAAGTTGCCCTTTGGGGGTGGATCCACTGCAGACAAAGAAGTTACAGGTTACAATACAGCGCAGGTATTATTGTCTAAGACACTGCAGTCTCCTAGCTGACTGACTTAATACAATCATATGGACTCAATGACCAACGGATCATAAATCAAGTCGAAGTCATTTTATGTTACAACACAAACGTGTTAGTTAATCTGCTATACACATTTTTATACAGCATGCTACCGCTAGTACATTTTAATCATGTATACTGATGTGCTTTAATGTATATGACCCAGCCGAGTGATCCATCTTGGGCTGCTGCCAGCTCCTCAGTCCAGGCTTTAACACACACACACACACACACACACACACACACACACACACACACACACACACACACACACACACACACACACACACACACACACACACACACACACACACACACACACACACACACACACACACACACACACACACACACACACACACAGTGCTTTAATACACAAACCACGAACTGGAGGTCCGGTAATTTTGGAATCACATAGAGACCAGTCCAGTCTCTCATTTTAAATAAGGCAAAATTAGATGGTCTTTGTTTACTGCCTGCCTGCAACTGCATGTAATGCCTGCCTGGTTGTCACTGCCTTCCTGGCTGGCTGCTGACAGCTGAGATGCATTAAGAGCTGTTTATGGTTGGGTTCAGTTGGAGGGAGGGAGGCTCCTGAGGTTGCAGGAAGGAAGTAGTGGAAGGGTTTCTTTACCACCACACACTGTTTTGGGCCCTGATCAAAAGTAGAGCACAATATAGGAAATAGGGTGCTATTTGGGACACAACCGTTGTGTTATCCAAACCACAGTGGCAGGTAAAGGGACAATCCGCAGTTGTGTCATCCATTTTTGGACTTCCATTTTTGATTCTTGAAGAATGAGTCATGAGTTTAGTTCAACTATCATACCCCATAAACACAACATATAAGCTTGTTTCACTCCAATGTTTGTAAACAAAATACATGTAAATAAACACTATAAAGCCTCAAAACATGGTTAAAACTAGAATTGTGGTCAGTCCTTGCATCCATAGCTCTTTCTATGAATTTGAGAGTGGTTACACTTCTCCAGCCCCACCTCTCTGTTTATCGAAGCAGGAGCGGAGACAACACTTTGCTATTGTTCCAACTGCTGACTGCCAATTTAAGCAGATAAATCTTGATATGGATATGTTGACCTTTTGGATTTCAAGCAATTCTGGTGAACAGGTTCTTGTTTTTTCAGCCTATCATGATCGTTTGCACCTCCTATTGGTAATCAGCATGCATGACATACACATGTAGCGAAGATTTGTGGTCATACATCATGTGGAAAAAGCCTCCTGGCATAAAGCATCTGTACTTCTTTCTTTGCAACAGGCAAGGCTACACATTGTACATTTAAACACGCATTCATTAACCCAGACCCAAAGCAAACAGCTGACACACATGCTAATAGCTAATTATCAATTATGGTGGATTTATTTACCTGGAAAAGCTATTAGCCTCTTAAGACCTCAAATCCCTCATCAGTACACTGCTGTGCTCTCACACTGGGTTGGGTAGTGGTGAGGGGTGTGCGTGTGCATAGAGGTGTAGTTCTGTGAGGCGTGACAGTGTGCTAGCTCCAGCTCTGGCCCCCTCATGCCAAAAGGTGTCAGCCCCAGCCAAGCCAGACCCTGACAGGGCTATTAACTTGGATCTGGCCGCCTGCCGCCTCCCTGACCGAGGTAGGCCCAGGCAAGGCGAGGGGGGGGTATGGGGAGGAGGGGGAGGAGGGGGAATTAGTGATCCTAAACACCATAGTGATTCCATTCCCCACTCTCTCCTCGTGACTGATTATTTCCCTGACAGAACAGTCTTGTCAAAAACCCTTTGGTGCCCTGGGTGAGATATTAGAGTATCGATTTCCTAGCGCCGATGCTAAACACGGCCGAAACCTCAGGACCATTTAGAACCTCTGCCTTAAATGAGCCCTCTTTCCTGGTTCACCTGTAACCTTGATGGCGGGCGAGAAGAGGGAAGTAGGGGGAGAGAAAATAAAAAAAGAGAGGTGGAGCGGAGACAAGAGGCCCCAGTTGTAGAGGGTTCAATTTGCAATTGCAGCCAATCTCTCCTCCCTGCTCGGCTGGATTAAGGTGAGGTCCGTTCTCCTTTGGCGCCTGGGGGGCCTGGCTGTCTGGGAAGGAAACCACCTCACCCTCACATCCCCAATGTACCTCCACCGTCCACCCTGACCTCTGTGTGAAGGGGTTGCTTTCTACATCCTTCATAGACGGACAGTATCATGGCATTCTAATTCTACATCAGATGTCAGGTGCCATGATTTCTCTCTCTCCCCCTTCTCCCTCTCTCTCCCCCTCTCCCTCTCTCTCCCCCTCTCCCTCTCTCTCTTCCCCCTCTCCCTCTCTCTCCTCCCTCTCCCTCCCTCTCTCTCCCTCCCCCTCTCCCCCTTTCCCTCCCTCACTCTCCCCCTCCATTCCTCTCTCAATCTCCCTCTCCCCCTCTCCATCCCCCTCTCCCTCCCTCTCCCCCTCCCCCTCCCTCCCCTCTCTCTCTCCCTTTCTCCCTCCCTCTACCCCTCTCTCCCTCTCTCCATCCCTCCCTCCATCATTATCACTCTCAATCATTCTCTGCTAACCTGCTGCGTTAGTTCTCCTAACCTGCTGCGTTAGTTCTGCTAACCTTCTGCGTTAGTCCTCCTAATCTGCTGTGTTAGTTCTCTGCTATGTTAGTTCTCCTAACCTGCTGCATTAGTTCTCCTAACCTGCTGTGTTAGTTCTCTGCTGCGTTAGTTCTCCTAACCTGCTGCGTTAGTCCTGCTAACCTGCTGCATTAGATCTCTTAACCTGCTTCTTTAGTTCTCCTAACCTGCTGCGTTAGTTCTGCTAACCTGCTGCGTTAGTTTTCCTAACTTGCTACATTAGTTCTGCTAACCTGCTGCGTTAGTTCTCCTAACCTGCTGCATTAGTTCTGCTAACCTGCTGCGTTAGTCCTCCTAACCTGCTGCGTTAGTTCTCCTAACCTGCTGCATTAGTTCTGCTAACCTGCTGCATCAATCCACCTCACCTGCTGCATTAGATATCCTAACCTGCTTCTTTAGTTCTCCTAACCTGCTGCATTAGTCCTCCTAACCTGCTGCGTTAGATCTCTTAACCTGCTTCTTTAGTCCTCCTAACCTGCTGCGTTAGTCCTCCTAACCTGCTGCATTAGATCTCTTAACCTGCTTCTTTAGTTCTCCTAACCTGCTGCATTAGTTCTCCTAACCTGCTGCGTTAGTTCTCTCCTATGTTACTTCTCCTAACCTGCTGCTTTAGTTCTCTCTAATACTTCTCCTAACCTGCTGCTTTAATTCTCCTAACCTGCTGCATTAGTTCTCCTAAACCTGCTGCATTAGTTCTCTGCTGCGTTAGTTCTCCTAACCTGCTGCGTGAGTCCTGCTAACCTGCTGCATTAGATCACTTAACCTGCTTCTTTAGTTCTCCTAACCTGCTGCGTTAGTTCTGCTAACCTGCTGCGTTAGTCCTCCTAACCTGCTGCGTTAGTCCTCCTAACCTGCTTCTTTAGTTCTCCTAACCTGCTTCTTTAGTTCTCCTAACCTGCTGCGTTAGTTCTGCTAACCTGCTGCGTTAGTTCTCCTAACCTGCTGTGTTAGTTCTGCTAACCTTCTGCGGTAGTCCTCCTAACCTGCTGCGTTTGTTCTGTTAACCTGCTATTTTATTTCCCCCAACCTGCTGCGTTAGTTCTGCTAACCTGCTGCGTTAGTTCTCCTAACCTGCTGCGTTAGTCCTCCTAACCTGCTGCATTAGTTCTCTGCTGCGTTAGTCCTCCTGACCTGCTGCATTAGATCTCTTAACCTGCTTCTTTAGTTCTCCTAACCTGCTGCGTTAGTTCTCTGCTGCGTTAGTTCTCCTAACCTGCTGCGTTAGTCCTGCTACCCTGCTGCATTAGATCACTTAACCTGCTTCTTTAGTTCTCCTAACCTGCTGCGTTAGTTCTGCTAACCTGCTATCTTAGTTCTCCTAATCTGCTGCGTTAGTTCTCTGCTATGTTAGTTCTCCTAACCTGCTGCGTTAGTTCTCTGCTATGTTAGTTCTCCTGACCTGCTGCGTTAGTTCTCTGCTATGTTAGTTCTCCTAATTTGCTGCGTTAGTTCTCTGCTATGTTAGTTCTCCTAACCTGCTGCGTTAATTCTCTGCTAGGTTAGTTCTCCTGACCTGCTGCGTTAGTTCTCTGCTATGTTAGTTCTCCTAATCTGCTATGTTAGTTCTCCTAATCTGCTGCATTAGTTCTCCTAATCTGCTAAATTAGTTATCTGCTGTGTCAGTTCTATTAACCAGCTGAGTTAGTTCTCCTAATCTGCTGCGTTTGTTCTCGTAACCTGCTGCTTTAGTTCTCTACTGCGTTAGTTCTCCTCACCTGCTGCATTAGTTCTCCTAACCTGCTGTGTTACTGCCGCCTAACCTGCTGCATCAGTTCTCCTAACCTGCTGCTCTATTTCTCCTAACCTGCTGCATTAGTTCCCCTTAACCTACTGCATTCATTTTCCTAACATGCTGTGTTTCTTCTCCTAACCTGCTGCGTTAGTTCTCCTAATCTGTACTCCATCTAGCCACAACCAAGCAGCCAATGTTCCTTATTCAGACAGTGAGAAAATCTTTCTTTAGCTGCATTTTCCTCGAGATGATATACTTTGTGTGCATCCCCAAATGGCACGCTATTCCCTATATAGTGTATTACTTTGACGAGAGGCTCTTCAGCGGCCGTCCAAAGTAGTGCACTATAAAGGGTGTAGGGTGCCATTTGGGACTTATTTACAGCTGATCCGCCCGGGTCTAAACAGTAGTGTGGTAATGTGGGGTTTGTTGGGCTGGATATTTATATCACAGGTGAAATAAGGATTCAAGGTCAAACAGAAGCAAAGTGAAGCCAGCATGCAGACAGAATAAACTTCTGTCAACACAGGTACGTTTCCAAATAAACAATGCATATAGATGGATGCGTGCAGTGAGCCGTTGAACCTGGTTGGTGTGTTTTAACCTCTCTACCCGTACTATTAATGGATAGTAGTAGTAGTTCGCCAGAGGCTGTGTGTTTACTCTCATGACATCACAGAGAAATCAGAGAGGAAATTGTTTGTCATGTTATACCACACACACACACACACACTCTAACACGCACAGTTGCACACACATACACACACAAGTGTCTTCCTGCTGCTGTGTCAGATGTCCTGCCTCCTCCATTAACCCTGGAACTCTGACCTGTGTAGTGTTGTACTCTTATACTATTCCCTACATCCCACCAACATCACAGGACATGATGCAGTCTCCCACTAAGGTACACGCAAGCGCACACACACACACACAAGTGTCTTCCTGCTGCTGTGTCAGATGTCCTGCCTCCTCCATTAACCCTGGAACTCTGACCTGTGTAGTGTTGTACTCTTATACTATTCCCTACATCCCACCAACATCACAGGACATGATGCAGTCTCCCACAAAGGTACACGCAAGCGCACACACACACACACACACACAAGTATATCTGGCATCGCAGGACATGATGTAGTCTCCCACAAAGGCCTCTCCCCGAAACATCAAACCCATCCCTTTACAATGGAGCAAGTCAAGCGTAACGGGACACATTGCCGCTGATTTTGAACAAGCCCTGAGGGATTATTTTTTTCTTTTTAGTTCTTTTCAAACACTAGGTGAAGAAAGTAAGGTTTTTCCCTTCTCTTTCTGTAGGTCTTTAGATACAGTGTGTGATGCTGAGACAGTGAAACATGCAGTGACAAGGCCATTACAGTTGTAGCCTAAGGATCTGGTCTTAGATGACATCACTCTCTCTCTTCTTCTTCTTCTCTCTCTTCTTCTCTCTTCTCTCATTCTTCTCTCAGTCTCCTTTCTTCTTCTCTCTCTGTGTCACTCATTCTCTTTCTTTTGCTATCACGCTCTGTACTCACCATTTCCCCTCCACCACTCTTAGCTGTCCCTGTCTACTGTCTCTCTTCCTGTCTCTCTATCCTTCTTACTTTTTAATAAAAAAAAAAAATTCACCTTTATTTAACCAGGTAGGCTAGTTGAGAACAAATTCTCATTTGCAACTGCGACCTGGCCAAGATAAAGCAAAGCAGTTTGACATATAAAACAACACAGAGTTACACATGGAATAAACAAACATACAATCAATAATACAGTAGAAAAATCTATATACAGCATGTGCAAATGAGGTAGGATAAGAGAGGTAAGGCAATAATTAGGCCATGGTGGCGAAGTAATTACAATATAGCAATTAAATACTGGAATGGTAGGATGTGCAGAAGATGAATGTGCAAGTTGAGATACTGGGGTGCAAAGGAGCAAGATAAATAAATAAATACAGTATGGGGATGAGGTAGATGGGCTATTTACAGATGAGCTATGTACAGGTGCAATGGTGCAATGATCTGTGAGCTGCTCTGACAGCAGGTGCTTAAAGCTAGTGAGGGAGGTAAGCGTCTCCAGCTTCAGAGATTTGTGAAGTTCGTTCCAGTCATTGGCAGCAGAAAACTGAAAGGAGAGGCGACCAAAGGAAGAATTGGCTTTGGGAGTGACCAGTGAGATATATCGTATCTGCTGGAGCTCGTGCTACGGGTGGGTGCTACTATGGTGACCAGTGAGCTGAGATAAGGCGGGGCTTTAGCTAGCAACGACTTGTAGTTGACCTGCTGCCAGTGGGTTTGGCGACGGGTATGAAGCGAGGGCCAGCCAACAAAATCATACAGGTCGCAGTGGTGGGCAGTATATGGGGCTTTGGTGACAAAATGGATGGCACTGTGATAGACTGCATCCAATTTGTTGAGTAGAGTGTCGGAGGCTATTTTGTAAATGACCTTGCCGAAGTCGAGGATCGGTAGGATGGTCAGTTTTACGAGGGTATGTTTGGCAGCATGAGTGAAGGATGCTTTGTTGCGAAATAGGAAGCAGATTCTAGATTTAATTTTGGATTGGAGATGTTTAATGTGAGTCTGGAAGGAGAGTTTACAGTCTAACCAGACACCTAGGTATTTGTAGTCATCCATATATTCTAAGTTAGAACCGTCCAGAGTAGTGATGCTGGACGGGCGGGCAGGTGCGGGCAGCGATCGTTTGAAGAGCATGCATTTAGTTTTACTGTCACGTCTAATCAAGGTGGGTGGAATCAGGCGTAGAGAGCAGATAGCGATATAAAGTTTTATTCTCCGTTGAACAAAATAAACAACGGTCAACCCAAATACACACAGGGTGAAATTATCCAACACAGGATAAAGACTAACCGGAGAATAAGAAACACAAAACACCGACAGACAAAATGAATGACAAAATAAACAATCCCGCACAAAACAAGGGCGGGACAACCTACATTAAATACAGACACTAATTAACTAAACAACACACAGGTGAAACCAATAGACAAAACCAACAGATACACGAAAAAGGGATCGGTAATGGCTAATAGGACGGTGACGACGACCGCCGAGCACCGCCCGAACGGGCAGGAGAGCCAACTTCGGCGGAAGTCATGACAGTACCCCCCCCTGACGCGCGGCTCCCGCAGCGTGCCGCCACCGTCATCGAGGACGACCCGGAGGACGAGGTGCTGGGCAATCCGGGTGGAGGCGGTGGAAATCTCTCAGGAGGGAAGGGTCCAAAATGTCCCTCACCGGAACCCAGCATCTCTCCTCCGGACCGTACCCCTCCCAGTCCACGAGGTACTGTAGGCCCCCCACCCGGCGTCCCGAATCCAGAATGCCTCGAACTGTATACGCCGGGGGCCCCTCGATGTCAAGAGGGGGCGGATGGACCTCAGGCACCTCAACTTCTTGCAGGGGACCAGCCACCACCGGCCTAAGGAGAGACACATGAAACGAGGGGTTAATACGGTAATACCTAGGAAGTTGTAACCTATAACACACCTCGTTTATTCTCCTCAGGACTTTGAACGGCCCCACACACTGCGGCCCCAGCTTCCGACAGGGCAGGCGGAGAGACAGGTTTCGGGTCGAGAGCCAGACCCTGTCCCCTGGTGCAAACACGGGGGTCTCACTGCGGTGCTGGTCAGCGCTCCTCTTCTGCCGTTCTCCCGCTAACCGTAATGAGTCCTGAACGGCTTTCCAGGTGTCCTTGGAGCGCTGTACCCATTCCTCCACCGCAGGAGCCTCGGTCTGACTCTGATGCCATGGAGCCAGGACCGGCTGGTAACCTAACACACACTCAAAAGGAGACACGTTAGTAGAGGAGTGGCGTAAGGAGTTCTGGGCTAGTTTGGCCCATGGAACATACCTTGCCCACTCACCAGGCCGGTCCCGACAATAGGACCGCAGAAACTTGCCCACATCCTGGTTAACGCGCTCCACCTGCCCATTACTCTCGGGGTGAAAACCTGAGGTTAAGCTAGCCCAGACCCCCAGTCTCTCCATAAACGCCCTCCACACTCTGGACGTGAATTGGGGACCCCGATCAGAGACGATATCCTCAGGCACCCCATAGTGCCGGAAGACATGGGTAACAAAGCCTCAGCAGTCTGCAGGGCCGTAGGAAGACCGGGCAACGGAATGAGACGACAGGACTTAGAAAACCGATCCACAACGACCAGGATCGTAGTACTTCCCTGGGACGGGGGAAGGTCGGTAAGAAAATCCACCGATAAATGTGTCCACGGCCGTTGTGGAACGGGGAGGGGTTGTAATTTCCCTCTAGGCAGGTGCCGAGGAGCCTTGCTCTGAGCACACACTGAGCAGGAGGAGACATAAAATCTCACGTCTTTAGCCAGTGTGGGCCACCAGTATCTCCCCCTCAGACTCTGCACTGTCCTCTTGATACCAGGATGACCCGAGGAGGGAAGAGTATGAGCCCACCTAATCAGCTTGTCCCGGACCACCCTCGGCACGTACTTGGTCCCAACTGGACAGTTAGGAGGAGCCGGCTCTGACCGTAAGGCCCTCTCTATCTCAGCGTCCACCTCCCATACCACCGGTGCCACGAGACATGACGGTGGAATGATGGGAGTTGGCTCTACTGACCGTTCCTCGGTATCATAGAGGCGAGACAGTGCGTCAGCTTTAGTGTTTTGGGAGCCTGGCCGATATGTGAGGGTAAACTGGAACCTAATAAAAAACATGGCCCATCTAGCCTGACGTGGATTTAGTCTCTTAGCTGCCCGGATGTACTCGAGATTACGATGGTCAGTCCAGATGAGGAAAGGGTATTTAGCCCCCTCAAGCCAATGTCTCCACACCTTCAGAGCCTTGACTACAGCTAACAACTCCCGGTCCCCCACATCATAGTTTCGCTCCGCTGGGCTGAGCTTGCTCGAAAAGAAAGCACACGGGCGGAGTTTGGATGGCACGCCCGAGCGTTGGGCCAGCACGGCTCCAACCCCAGCCTCGGACGCATCCACCTCCACTATGAACGCTAAAGAGGGGTCCGGATGCGCCAACACGGGCACATTGGTGAACAGCTCCTTCAGACGACTGAAAGCTCAGCCCGCCTCTGCTGACCAGCGCAAGCGCACCGGTCCTCCCTTCAGCAGTGAGGTGATGGGAGCAGTCACCTGACCAAAACCCCGGATAAACCTCCGGTAGTAATTGGCAAACCTTAAAAACCGCTGCACTTCTTTCACCGTGGTCGGAGTCGGCCAATTACGCACGGCTGTAACGCGATCATCCTCCATCACCACCCAGGAGGTGGAAATACGATACCCCAGGAAGGAAACGGACTGTTTGAAAAACTCACATTTCTCCGCCTTGCAATACAGGTCATGCTCCAGTAGTCGCCCAAGTACCTTACGCACCAGAGACACATGCTCTGCGCGTGTGGCAGAATAGATCAAGATGTCCTCAATGTACACTACCACTCCCTGCCCAAGCAGGTCTCGGAGAATCTCATCTACGAAGGATTGAAAAACGGCTGGAGCATTCTTTAACCCATATGGCATGACGCAGTACTCATAATGACCAGAAGTAGTACTAAATGCGGTTTTCCACTCATCTCCTCCCCGGATACGTACCAGATTATACGCGCTCCTCAGGTCCAGTTTTGTGAAGAATCGCGCCCTGTGAAATGATTCCATTGCCGTAGCGATGAGAGGTAGTGGGTAACTAAACCCCACTGTGATGGAATTTAGACCTCTATAATCAATACACGGACGCAGACCTCCATCCTTCTTCTTCACAAAAAAGAAGCTTGAGGAGACGGGTGATATGGAGGGCTGAATGTACCCCTGTCCCAGCGATTCGGAAACATATGTTTCCATCGCAAATGTCTCCTCCTGGGACAATGGATACACGTGACTCCTAGGAAGTGCAGCGTTTTCCAGAAGGTTTATCGCACAGTCCTCCCGACGATGAGGTGGTAATTGGGTCGCCTTCCCTTTATTGAAGGCGATAGCCAAATCGGCATATTCAGAGGGAATGCGCATGGTGGAAACTTGGTCTGGACTCTCCACCGTAGTCGCACCAACGGCAACTCCTATACACCTACCTGAACACTCCTCTGACCACCCCTTAAGAGCCCCCTGTCGCCAGAAAATCACCGGGTTGTGCTGAGCTAACCAGGGAACCCCCAACACCACTGGAAACGCAGGTGAATCTATAAGGAACAGGCTAATCTGCTCCTTATGATCACCCTGCGTTACCATGTCCAGCAGCACCGTAGCCTCCCTAATTACTCCTGACCCTAATGGTCGGCTATCTAAGGAGTGCACGGGGAAAGGTCGATCTAACGACACCAGGGGAATCCCTAGCCTTAACGCAAGACCACGATCCATAAAATTCCCAGCTGCGCCTGAATCGACTAGCACCTTATGCTGTAGAGATGGGGAAAAACCAGGGAAAGAAATCAATACAAACACATGACTGACAGGAAGCTCTGAATGAGTTTGGTGCTTACTCACCTGGGGTGATCGAGCAGTGTTCCGCCTGTCCTCCCGACTCCTAGACGAGTTCCTCCAGCCCCGGTCGGACGTGTGCCCTCGTCGACCACAACTGGTGCAGGAGGACACTCCTCCTCCGGTCCCCCTTGAAGCCGTACCTCCTAATTCCATAGGGATAGGAACGGGGGGGCTGGGGATTGGAAACGACAGGACCTGATCCGAACGCCCGCGAGCAGCCAGCAGGTTGTCGAGACGGATAGCCAGATCGATAAGTCCATCCAGTGTGAATGTGCTGTCCCGACATGCCAGCTCCCTGCGGACGTCCTCCCTGAGACTACATCTAAAATGATCAATCAAGGCCCTGTCGTTCCATCCTGCTCCTGCTGCCAAAGTCCTAAACTCAAGGGCAAAATCCTGTACGCTCCTCCCCTCCTGACGCAGGTGGAACAGCCGTTCACCCGCCGCCCGACCCTCGGGTGGATGGTCAAAAACAGCTCGGAATCGGCGGGTGAACTCTGGGTAATTATCCTTAGCCGAGTCCGGACCATTCCATACTGCGTTGGCCCACTCGAGGGCTCGCCCAGTCAAGCAGGAGACGAGGGAGCACACGCTCTCCTCTCCAGAGGGAGCAGGACGCACGGTAGCCAGGTATAGTTCCAGCTGAAGGAGGAAACCCTGGCACCCAGCCGCCGATCCGTCAAACCCCCGTGGGAGTGTCAGCCGAAGAGCCTCAGAGCCAGATGTGGTCGCAGAAACATGAGGTGCTGGAGAAGGGGTTGGTAGAGATGAGGTGGGGAGGCCACTCCTCTCCCATCGATCCATTCTCTCCATCATTTGGTCCATAGCAGAACCAATCCGGTGAAGCACGCTGGTATGATGGAGGACCCTCTCTTCCATCGATGGGAGAGGAGACGCTGCTGCTCCTGCTGATTCCATGGGTGGTGCGGGATACTGTCACGTCTAATCAAGGTGGGTGGAATCATGCGCAGAGAGCAGATAGCGATATAAAGTTTTATTCTCCGGTGAACAAAATAAACAACGGTCAACCCAAATACACACAGGGTGAAATTATCCAACACAGGATAAAGACTAACCGGAGAATAAGAAAAACAAAACACCGACAGACAAAATGAATGACAAAATAAACAATCCCGCACAAAACAAGGGCGGGACAACCTACATTAAATACAGACACTAATTAACTAAACAACACACAGGTGAAAACAATAGACAAAACCAACAGATACACGAAAAAGGGATCGGTAGTGGCTAATAGGACGGTGACGACGACCGCCGAGCACCGCCCGAACGGGCAGGAGAGCCAACTTCGGAGGAAGTCGTGACATTTACTTGTATTTAAGAGCAGTTGGAGGCCACAGAAGGAGAGTTGTATGGCATTGAAGCTCATCTGGAGGTTAGTTAACACAGTATCCAATGAAGGGCCAGAGGTATACAGAATGGTGTCGTCTGCATAGGGGTGGATCAAAGAATCACCAGCAGCGAGAGTGACATCATTGATGTATACAGAGAAGAGAGTCGGCCCGAGAATTGAACCCTGTGGCACCCCCATAGAGACTGCCAGAGGGCCGGACAACAGGCCCTCCGATTTGACATAATGAACTCTATTGGAGAAGTAGTTGGTGAACCAAGAGAGGCGATCATTTGAGAAACCAAGGCTGTTGAGTCTGCCAATAAGAATGTTGTGATTGACAGAGTCGAAAGCCTTAGCCAGGTCGATGAATGTCTCAGTAATGTCTCTTATTGATGGTGGTTATGATATAGTTTAGGACCTTGATCAGGTCACCCATGACCAGCTCTGAAACCAGATTGCAAAGCGGAGAAGGTACGGTCAGATTCGAAATGGTCGGTAATCTGTTTGTTAATAACCTCTTGATACTCCCCATCCCGGATCCGGGATCGTGAATAAAGCCTCAGGCTCATTAGCATAACGCAACGTTAACGATTTCTAAAAATCGCAAATAAAATGAAAATAATGTGTCTGCTCTCAAGCTTAGCCTTTTCTTAACAACACTGTCATCTCAGATTTTCAAAATATGCTTTTGAACCATAGCAAATCACTAATTTGTGTAAGAGTATGCTAAGCTAGCTTAGCATTTTGAGTAGCATTTAGCACGCAACATTTTCACAAAAACCAGATAACCAAATAAATAAAATTATTTACCTTTGAAGAGCTTCTGATGTTTTCAATGAGGAGACTCTCAGTTACATAGCAAATGTTCAGTTTTTGCTGAAAGAATCTTTGTGTAGGAGAAATCGCTCCGTTTTGTACATCACATTTGGCTACCGAAACGAACCGAAAATTCAGTCACCAAAACATCAAACTTTTTCCGAATTAACTTGGCTTTCAAAGAACTTAGAAAGGCAGGGTAGAATAGATATAGGTTTGTAACAGTTTGGGTCTAGAGGGGGATGACCGCGGCAGCTTTCCAATCGTTGGGAATCTCAGACGATACGAAAGAGAGGTTGAACAGGTTACTAATAGGGGTTGCAATAATTTCGTCAGATAATTTTAGAAAAAGAGGGTCCAGATTGTCTAGCCCGGCTGATTTGTAGGGGGTCCAGATTTTGTAGCTCTTTCAGAACATCAGCTATCTGGATTTGGGTGAAGGAGAAGTGGGGGAGGTTTGGGCCAGTTGCTGTGGGGAGCTCAGGACTGTTGACCTGGGTAAGGGTAGCCAGGTGGAAAGCATGTCCAGCCGTAGAAAAATGCTTATTGAAATTGAAATTATTGTGGATTTATCGGTAGTGACAGTGATTCCTAGCCTCAGTGCAGTGGGCAGCTGGGAGGAGATGCTCTTATTCTCCATGGACTTTACAGTGTCCCAGAACCTTTTTGAGTTTGTACTACAGGATGCAATTTTTTGTTTGAAAAAGCTAGCCTTAGCTTTCCTAACTGCCTGTGTATATTGGTTCCTAACTTCCCTAAAAAGTTGCATATCACAGGGGCTATTCAATGCTAATGCAGAACTCTACACTATGTTTTTGTGCTGGTCAAGGACAGACAGGTCTGGAGTGAACCAAGGGCTAGATCTATTCATAGTTTTTAAAAATTTGAATGGAGCATGCTTATTTAAGATGGTGAGGAAGGCACTTTTAAAGAACAACCATGCATCCTCTACTCACAGGATGAGGTCAATGTCATTCCAGGATACCCCAGCCAGGTCAATTAGAAAGGCCTGTTCGCAGAAGTGTTTTAGGGAGTGTTTGACAGTGGTGAGGGGTGGTCGTTTGACCGCAGACCCATTACGGATGCAGGCAATGAGGCAGTGATCGCTGAGATCTTGGTTGAAAACAGCAGAGGTGTATTTGGAGGGTGAGTTAGTTAGGATGATATCTATGAGGGTGCCCATGCTTACGGATTTGGGGTTGTACCTGGTAGGTTCATTGATAATTTGTGTGAGATTGAGGGAATCAAGCTTATAGTGTAGGATGGCAGGGGTGTTAAGCATGTCACAGTTTAGGTCACCTAGCAGCACGAGCTCAGAAGATAGATGGAGAGCAATCAATTCACATATGGGTCCAGGGCACAGCTGGGGCCAGAGGGTAGCAAGCGACAATGGTGAGAGAATTGTTTCTGGAAAGGTGAATTTTTAAAAGTAGAAGCTCGAATTGTTTTGGTTAGGACCTGGATAGTAAGATAGAACTCTGCAGGCTATCTCTGCAGTAGATTGCAACACCGCCCCCTTTGGCAGTTCTATCTTGGTGGAAAATGAAATAGTTAGGGATGGAAAATTCAGGGTTTTTGGTGGTTTTCCTAAGCCAGGATTCAGACATGGCTAAGACAGTGAATAAAGCAAACTTAGGGAAAAGGCTTCTAATGTTAACATGCATGAAACCAAGGCTTTTACGGTTACAGAAGTCAACAAATGTTAGCATATTGAGCAGGGCTATAGGCTCTACAGTGAAATAAGACAGTAATCACTATCCAGGACTGTAATGGACAAGGCATATTGATATTGGGGAGAGGCATGTGTAGCCAAGTGATCGTATTGGTCCAGTGAGTGGTTGGACTGGCTGGGGACACGGCGATTCAGACAGTTAGCAGGCCGGTGCTAGCAAGCTAGCAGTTAGCAGGCCGGGGCTAGCAAGCTAGCATAAGGGCCTTAGAGGGATGTCGCGATGGGGGAAATGTCTGTTTTTGCCTCCTCGTGCGGTGACATCGATAGACCAGTCGTGGAATCGGAATGGTTCCAAGTAGTAGAGGGGTCCAAGTCCAATTGGCAAAATGGGTTTAGTGGTCAAAGAACATCAGGTGAAATATATAGTAACCATTACTACCCAGCAATTGTCTTTCATTAAATGTATTTCTTAAATAGATAAATTATAATGGTCTCTGAAATAAGGATGGATTGTTGCCTGTTCAGTTACGATCTTGTCTAACAATCTAAAGGAGAACTACTCCTCAGAGAAAACCCAAAAAATAAGGAAAAATAAAGAAAATAAAGTAGACCTTAGAATTAGCCTTCCACACTTTGGTTCTCCAAAATCAAAAGTCCAGAAAAGGAAACTATTTTTGATAAACAGTACAATATCACTTACATGTCTTTGATAAAGTTCTCACTCATATGGAATGAGAACTTTTAAACTATAAACAGTTACCAAACATTTCTGTCAACGACATACAGTGAAGATAGCTTCTCCCCTTCCTGACACTCAAACGTAGGGTGTGTTCAGTTCAATTGAGCATAGCAGTTTGTACTGGACGACACGCTTCCCCAGAACATTCTTTAATGTTCTTGAACAGACTCTGAGGTACTTTTTTCCCATTTGGTTAGTGTGGCTTGAAGCAACGAGTGCCATATGTAAAGGGCTTGTTGACTGCTTTCCCAACCCCTCCTCGTTTTTCAACTGTTAGTTCAGAACAGCCCCGTTTCCGTTTAATTGAACGTTGCAGTACATTTTTCTGTACTCGACGCAGCCCAGGAAATGACAATGGGTGTGGCCAGGGAGTGACTGGGCAGAGCCCACAGACTATAACACATTTCAAGAAACCATGGAACCTTGTGGGTTACAAACTGCCCAGGTGTACTATTCTGAGGTTATTATTACTGAAAATACAGTATCAGTCAAAAGTTTGGACACACCTACTCATTCAAGTGTTTTTCTTTATTTGAGCTATTTCATACATTATAGAATAATAGTGAAGACATCCAAACTATGAAATTATACATATAGAATCATGTAAAAAAAGGGGTTTTATATTTGAGATTCTTCAAAGTTGCCACCCTTTGCCTTGATGACAATTTGCACACTCTCAACCAGCTTCATGAGGAATGCTTTTCCAACAGTCTTGAAGGAGTTCCCACATATGTGCTCAAAACACACCTCCAGGCTATGTAAGGGCTATTTGACCAAGGAGAGTGATGGAGTGCTGCATCAGATGACCTGGCCTCCTCTGCAGCAGAGGTAACTCTGGGTCTTCCTTTTCTGTGGTGGTCCTCATGTGAGACAGTTTCATTATAGTGCTTGACGGTTTTTGCGACTGCACTCGAAGAAACTTTCAAAGTTCTAGAAATTTCCGCATTGACTTTTCCGCTTCTTAAATTAATGATGGACGGTAATTTCTCTTTGCTTATTTGAGCTGTTCTTGCCATAATATGGACATGGTCTTTTACCAAATAGGGCAATCTGCTGTATACCAACCCTACCTTGTCACAACACAACAGATTGTCTCAAACACATTAAAGAAGAAAATAAATTCCACAAATTAACTTTTTGACAAGGCACACCTGTTACAGTTTTTTTCATTTGCTAACAAGCATCTGTCAATACTGAAGCCACATTTTCTAAACTTTTCACACAGTCTGCGTCACCAACATGCACCTTGGCGTAACAGTTAATCTCACCTCCAAAACTCACTCAAACAACCAAAACACTTCATACATGTCTCAAAATAAACTCGTTCGACCATAACACTGGCATTCTTACTCAGATAACACTCTGGTCTAAAAAACACTAACAACAGGGAACATTACAAAATTAACTTTTCTTTGAATTGTGAATGATTTTTCACGTAAATCAGTATTTCATTACAGAATAAGGATAACACCTTTTCACTTCATTGACAGTACTAAAGTACATGTAACAAGAATGTATCAGAAATGCAGCAATTTGCTTCAATCGACTTCATTTTTTCTATATCTCTGCATGTAGTAATTTTCTTGTAAAAAAGAAAAATCCTGATATTCCAGGGCTGCAATAATAATTACAAAAAAACATCATCAACATGTATAATATAATCACTCATACTGTACAGTACTGTGAGGGTTCTAGTTCTCATCAACATGTATAATATAATCACTCATACTGTACAGTACTGTGAGGATTCTAGTTCTCATCAACATGTATAGTATAATCACTCATACTGTACAGTACTGTGAGGGTTCTAGTTCTCATCAACATGTATAGTATAATCACTCATACTGTACAGTACTGTGAGGGTTCTAGTTCTCATCAACATGTATAATATAATCACTCATACTGTACAGTACTGTGAGGGTTCTAGTTCTCATCAACATGTATAGTATAATCACTCATACTGTACAGTACTGTGAGGATTCTAGTTCTCATCAACATGTATAGTATAATCACTCATACTGTACAGTACTGTGAGGATTCTAGTTCTCATCAACATGTATAGTATAATCACTCATACTGTACAGTACTGTGAGGGTTCTAGTTCTCATCAACATGTATAGTATAATCACTCATACTGTACAGTACTGTGAGGGTTCTAGTTCTCATCAACATGTATAGTATAATCACTCATACTGTACAGTACTGTGAGGGTTCTAGTTCTCATCAACATGTATAGTATAATCACTCATACTGTACAGTACTGTGAGGGTTCTAGTTCTCATCAACATGTATAGTATAATCACTCATACTGTACAGTACTGTGAGGGTTCTAGTTCTCATCAACATGTATAGTATAATCACTCATACTGTACAGTACTGTGAGGGTTCTAGTTCTCATCAACATGTATAGTATAATCACTCATACTGTACAGTACTGTGAGGGTTCTAGTTCTCATCAACATGTATAGTATAATCACTCATACTGTACAGTACTGTGAGGGTTCTAGTTCTCATCAACATGTATAGTATAATCACTCATACTGTACAGTACTGTGAGGGTTCTAGTTCTCATCAACATGTATAGTATAATCACTCATACTGTACAGTACTGTGAGGGTTCTAGTTCTCATCAACATGTATAGTATAATCACTCATACTGTACAGTACTGTGAGGATTCTAGTTCTCATCAACATGTATAGTATAATCACTCATACTGTACAGTACTGTGAGGGTTCTAGTTCTCATCAACATGTATAGTATAATCACTCATACTGTACAGTACTGTGAGGGTTCTAGTTCTCATCAACATGTATAGTATAATCACTCATACTGTACAGTACTGTGAGGATTCTAGTTCTCATCAACATGTATAGTATAATCACTCATACTGTACAGTACTGTGAGGGTTCTAGTTCTCATCAACATGTATAGTATAATCACTCATACTGTACAGTACTGTGAGGGTTCTAGTTCTCATCAACATGTATAGTATAATCACTCATACTGTACAGTACTGTGAGGGTTCTAGTTCTCATCAACATGTATAGTATAATCACTCATACTGTACAGTACTGTGAGGGTTCTAGTTCTCATCAACATGTATAGTATAATCACTCATACTGTACAGTACTGTGAGGGTTCTAGTTCTCATCAACATGTATAGTATAATCACTCATACTGTACAGTACTGTGAGGGTTCTAGTTCTCATCAACATGTATAGTATAATCACTCATACTGTACAGTACTGTGAGGGTTCTAGTTCTCATCAACATGTATAGTATAATCACTCATACTGTACAGTACTGTGAGGATTCTAGTTCTCATCAACATGTATAGTATAATCACTCATACTGTACAGTACTGTGAGGGTTCTAGTTCTCATCAACATGTATAGTATAATCACTCATACTGTACAGTACTGTGAGGGTTCTAGTTCTCATCAACATGTATAGTATAATCACTCATACTGTACAGTACTGTGAGGGTTCTAGTTCTCATCAACATGTATAGTATAATCACTCATACTGTACAGTACTGTGAGGGTTCTAGTTCTCATCAACATGTATAGTATAATCACTCATACTGTACAGTACTGTGAGGATTCTAGTTCTCATCAACATGTATAGTATAATCACTCATACTGTACAGTACTGTGAGGGTTCTAGTTCTCATCAACATGTATAGTATAATCACTCATAC
Organism: Oncorhynchus masou masou; assembly: GCF_036934945.1. Classification (NCBI taxonomy): domain Eukaryota; kingdom Metazoa; phylum Chordata; class Actinopteri; order Salmoniformes; family Salmonidae; genus Oncorhynchus; species Oncorhynchus masou. The sequence continues at coordinate 21,653,893 of NC_088223.1, forward strand.
TGTACAGTACTGTGAGGGTTCTAGTTCTCATCAACATGTATAGTATAATCACTCATACTGTACAGTACTGTGAGGATTCTAGTTCTCATCAACATGTATAGTATAATCACTCATACTGTACAGTACTGTGAGGGTTCTAGTTCTCATCAACATGTATAGTATAATCACTCATACTGTACAGTACTGTGAGGGTTCTAGTTCTCATCAACATGTATAGTATAATCACTCATACTGTACAGTACTGTGAGGGTTCTAGTTCTCATCAACATGTATAGTATAATCACTCATACTGTACAGTACTGTGAGGATTCTAGTTCTCATCAACATGTATAGTATAATCACTCATACTGTACAGTACTGTGAGGATTCTAGTTCTCATCAACATGTATAATATAATCACTCATACTGTACAGTACTGTGAGGGTTCTAGTTCTCATCAACATGTATAGTATAATCACTCATACTGTACAGTACTGTGAGGATTCTAGTTCTCATCAACATGTATAATATAATCACTCATACTGTACAGTACTGTGAGGATTCTAGTTCTCATCAACATGTATAGTATAATCACTCATACTGTACAGTACTGTGAGGATTCTAGTTCTCATCAACATGTATAGTATAATCACTCATACTGTACAGTACTGTGAGGGTTCTAGTTCTCATCAACATGTATAGTATAATCACTCATACTGTACAGTACTGTGAGGATTCTAGTTCTCATCAACATGTATAGTATAATCACTCATACTGTACAGTACTGTGAGGATTCTAGTTCTCATCAACATGTATAGTATAATCACTCATACTGTACAGTACTGTGAGGGTTCTAGTTCTCATCAACATGTATAGTATAATCACTCATACTGTACAGTACTGTGAGGATTCTAGTTCTCATCAACATGTATAGTATAATCACTCATACTGTACAGTACTGTGAGGATTCTAGTTCTCATCAACATGTATAGTATAATCACTCATACTGTACAGTACTGTGAGGGTTCTAGTTCTCATCAACATGTATAGTATAATCACTCATACTGTACAGTACTGTGAGGGTTCTAGTTCTCATCAACATGTATAGTATAATCACTCATACTGTACAGTACTGTGAGGATTCTAGTTCTCATCAACATGTATAATATAATCACTCATACTGTACAGTACTGTGAGGGTTCTAGTTCTCATCAACATGTATAGTATAATCACTCATACTATACAGTACTGTGAGGGTTCTAGTTCTCATCAACATGTATAGTATAATCACTCATACTGTACAGTACTGTGAGGGTTCTAGTTCTCATCAACATGTATAGTATAATCACTCATACTGTACAGTACTGTGAGGGTTCTAGTTCTCATCAACATGTATAGTATAATCACTCATACTGTACAGTACTGTGAGGATTCTAGTTCTCATCAACATGTATAATATAATCACTCATACTGTACAGTACTGTGAGGGTTCTAGTTCTCATCAACATGTATAGTATAATCACTCATACTATACAGTACTGTGAGGGTTCTAGTTCTCATCAACATGTATAGTATAATCACTCATACTGTACAGTACTGTGAGGGTTCTAGTTCTCATCAACATGTATAGTATAATCACTCATACTGTACAGTACTGTGAGGGTTCTAGTTCTCATCAACATGTATAGTATAATCACTCATACTGTACAGTACTGTGAGGGTTCTAGTTCTCATCAACATGTATAGTATAATCACTCATACTGTACAGTACTGTGAGGGTTCTAGTTCTCATCAACATGTATAGTATAATCACTCATACTGTACAGTACTGTGAGGGTTCTAGTTCTCATCAACATGTATAGTATAATCACTCATACTGTACAGTACTGTGAGGGTTCTAGTTCTCATCAACATGTATAGTATAATCACTCATACTGTACAGTACTGTGAGGGTTCTAGTTCTCATCAACATGTATAGTATAACACTCATACTGTACAGTACTGTGAGGGTTCTAGTTCTCATCAACATGTATAGTATAATCACTCATACTGTACAGTACTGTGAGGGTTCTAGTTCTCATCAACATGTATAGTATAATCACTCATACTGTACAGTACTGTGAGGATTCTAGTTCTCATCAACATGTATAGTATAATCACTCATACTGTACAGTACTGTGAGGGTTCTAGTTCTCATCAACATGTATAATATAATCACTCATACTGTACAGTACTGTGAGGGTTCTAGTTCTCATCAACATGTATAGTATAATCACTCATACTGTACAGTACTGTGAGGGTTCTAGTTCTCATCAACATGTATAGTATAATCACTCATACTGTACAGTACTGTGAGGATTCTAGTTCTCATCAACATGTATAGTATAATCACTCATACTGTACAGTACTGTGAGGGTTCTAGTTCTCATCAACATGTATAGTATAATCACTCATACTGTACAGTACTGTGAGGGTTCTAGTTCTCATCAACATGTATAGTATAATCACTCATACTGTACAGTACTGTGAGGGTTCTAGTTCTCATCAACATGTATAGTATAATCACTCATACTGTACAGTACTGTGAGGGTTCTAGTTCTCATCAACATGTATAATATAATCACTCATACTGTACAGTACTGTGAGGGTTCTAGTTCTCATCAACATGTATAGTATAATCACTCATACTGTACAGTACTGTGAGGGTTCTAGTTCTCATCAACATGTATAGTATAATCACTCATACTGTACAGTACTGTGAGGGTTCTAGTTCTCATCAACATGTATAGTATAATCACTCATACTGTACAGTACTGTGAGGGTTCTAGTTCTCATCAACATGTATAGTATAATCACTCATACTGTACAGTACTGTGAGGGTTCTAGTTCTCATCAACATGTATAGTATAATCACTCATACTGTACAGTACTGTGAGGGTTCTAGTTCTCATCAACATGTATAGTATAATCACTCATACTGTACAGTACTGTGAGGGTTCTAGTTCTCATCAACATGTATAGTATAATCACTCATACTGTACAGTACTGTGAGGGTTCTAGTTCTCATCAACATGTATAGTATAATCACTCATACTGTACAGTACTGTGAGGGTTCTAGTTCTCATCAACATGTATAGTATAATCACTCATACTGTACAGTACTGTGAGGATTCTAGTTCTCATCAACATGTATAGTATAATCACTCATACTGTACAGTACTGTGAGGGTTCTAGTTCTCATCAACATGTATAGTATAATCACTCATACTGTACAGTACTGTGAGGGTTCTAGTTCTCATCAACATGTATAGTATAATCACTCATACTGTACAGTACTGTGAGGATTCTAGTTCTCATCAACATGTATAGTATAATCACTCATACTGTACAGTACTGTGAGGATTCTAGTTCTCATCAACATGTATAGTATAATCACTCATACTGTACAGTACTGTGAGGGTTCTAGTTCTCATCAACATGTATAGTATAATCACTCATACTGTACAGTACTGTGAGGGTTCTAGTTCTCATCAACATGTATAATATAATCACTCATACTGTACAGTACTGTGAGGGTTCTAGTTCTCATCAACATGTATAGTATAATCACTCATACTGTACAGTACTGTGAGGGTTCTAGTTCTCATCAACATGTATAGTATAATCACTCATACTGTACAGTACTGTGAGGGTTCTAGTTCTCATCAACATGTATAGTATAATCACTCATACTGTACAGTACTGTGAGGGTTCTAGTTCTCATCAACATGTATAGTATAATCACTCATACTGTACAGTACTGTGAGGGTTCTAGTTCTCATCAACATGTATAGTATAATCACTCATACTGTACAGTACTGTGAGGGTTCTAGTTCTCATCAACATGTATAGTATAATCACTCATACTGTACAGTACTGTGAGGGTTCTAGTTCTCATCAACATGTATAGTATAATCACTCATACTGTACAGTACTGTGAGGGTTCTAGTTCTCATCAACATGTATAGTATAATCACTCATACTGTACAGTACTGTGAGGGTTCTAGTTCTCATCAACATGTATAGTATAATCACTCATACTGTACAGTACTGTGAGGATTCTAGTTCTCATCAACATGTATAGTATAATCACTCATACTGTACAGTACTGTGAGGGTTCTAGTTCTCATCAACATGTATAGTATAATCACTCATACTGTACAGTACTGTGAGGGTTCTAGTTCTCATCAACATGTATAGTATAATCACTCATACTGTACAGTACTGTGAGGATTCTAGTTCTCATCAACATGTATAGTATAATCACCCATACTGTACAGTACTGTGAGGATTCTAGTTCTCATCAACATGTATAGTATAATCACTCATACTGTACAGTACTGTGAGGGTTCTAGTTCTCATCAACATGTATAGTATAATCACTCATACTGTACAGTACTGTGAGGGTTCTAGTTCTCAACAACATGTATAGTATAATCACTCATACTGTACAGTACTGTGAGGGTTCTAGTTCTCATCAACATGTATAGTATAATCACTCATACTGTACAGTACTGTGAGGATTCTAGTTCCCATCAACATGTATAGTATAATCACTCATACTGTACAGTACTGTGAGGGTTCTAGTTCTCATCAACATGTACAGTATAATCACTCATACTGTACAGTACTGTGAGGGTTCTAGTTCTCATCAACATGTATAGTATAATCACTCATACTGTACAGTACTGTGAGGGTTCTAGTTCTCATCAACATGTATAGTATAATCACTCATACTGTACAGTACTGTGAGGGTTCTAGTTCTCATCAACATGTATAGTATAATCACTCATACTGTACAGTACTGTGAGGGTTCTAGTTCTCATCAACATGTATAGTATAATCACTCATGCTGTACAGTACTGTGAGGGTTCTAGTTCTCATCAACATGTATAGTATAATCACTCATACTGTACAGTACTGTGAGGGTTCTAGTTCTCATCAACATGTATAGTATAATCACTCATACTGTACAGTACTGTGAGGGTTCTAGTTCTCATCAACATGTATAGTATAATCACTCATGCTGTACAGTACTGTGAGGGTTCTAGTTCTCATCAACATGTATAGTATAATCACTCATACTGTACAGTACTGTGAGGGTTCTAGTTCTCATCAACATGTATAGTATAATCACTCATACTGTACAGTACTGTGAGGGTTCTAGTTCTCAACAACATGTATAATATAATCACTCATACTGTACAGTACTGTGAGGGTTCTAGTTCTCATCAACATGTATAGTATAATCACTCATACTGTACAGTACTGTGAGGGTTCTAGTTCTCATCAACATGTATAGTATAATCACTCATACTGTACAGTACTGTGAGGGTTCTAGTTCTCATCAACATGTATAGTATAATCACTCATACTGTACAGTATTGTGAGGATTCTAGTTCTCATCAACATGTATAGTATAATCACTCATACTGTACAGTACTGTGAGGGTTCTAGTTCTCATCAACATGTATAGTATAATCACTCATACTGTACAGTACTGTGAGGGTTCTAGTTCTCAACAACATGTATAGTATAATCACTCATACTGTACAGTACTGTGAGGGTTCTAGTTCTCATCAACATGTATAGTATAATCACTCATACTGTACAGTACTGTGAGGATTCTAGTTCCCATCAACATGTATAGTATAATCACTCATACTGTACAGTACTGTGAGGGTTCTAGTTCTCATCAACATGTATAGTATAATCACTCATACTGTACAGTACTGTGAGGGTTCTAGTTCTCATCAACATGTATAGTATAATCACTCATACTGTACAGTACTGTGAGGGTTCTAGTTCTCAACAACATGTATAGTATAATCACTCATACTGTACAGTACTGTGAGGATTCTAGTTCTCATCAACATGTATAGTATAATCACTCATACTGTACAGTACTGTGAGGGTTCTAGATCTCATCAACATGTATAGTATAATCACTCATACTGTACAGTACTGTGAGGATTCTAGTTCTCATCAACATGTATAGTATAATCACTCATACTGTACAGTACTGTGAGGGTTCTAGTTCTCATCAACATGTATAGTATAATCACTCATACTGTACAGTACTGTGAGGGTTCTAGTTCTCATCAACATGTATAGTATAATCACTCATACTGTACAGTACTGTGAGGATTCTAGTTCTCATCAACATGTATAGTATAATCACCCATACTGTACAGTACTGTGAGGATTCTAGTTCTCATCAACATGTATAGTATAATCACTCATACTGTACAGTACTGTGAGGGTTCTAGTTCTCATCAACATGTATAGTATAATCACTCATACTGTACAGTACTGTGAGGGTTCTAGTTCTCAACAACATGTATAGTATAATCACTCATACTGTACAGTACTGTGAGGGTTCTAGTTCTCATCAACATGTATAGTATAATCACTCATACTGTACAGTACTGTGAGGATTCTAGTTCCCATCAACATGTATAGTATAATCACTCATACTGTACAGTACTGTGAGGGTTCTAGTTCTCATCAACATGTACAGTATAATCACTCATACTGTACAGTACTGTGAGGGTTCTAGTTCTCATCAACATGTATAGTATAATCACTCATACTGTACAGTACTGTGAGGGTTCTAGTTCTCATCAACATGTATAGTATAATCACTCATACTGTACAGTACTGTGAGGGTTCTAGTTCTCATCAACATGTATAGTATAATCACTCATACTGTACAGTACTGTGAGGGTTCTAGTTCTCATCAACATGTATAGTATAATCACTCATGCTGTACAGTACTGTGAGGGTTCTAGTTCTCATCAACATGTATAGTATAATCACTCATACTGTACAGTACTGTGAGGGTTCTAGTTCTCATCAACATGTATAGTATAATCACTCATACTGTACAGTACTGTGAGGGTTCTAGTTCTCATCAACATGTATAGTATAATCACTCATGCTGTACAGTACTGTGAGGGTTCTAGTTCTCATCAACATGTATAGTATAATCACTCATACTGTACAGTACTGTGAGGGTTCTAGTTCTCATCAACATGTATAGTATAATCACTCATACTGTACAGTACTGTGAGGATTCTAGTTCTCATCAACATGTATAGTATAATCACTCATACTGTACAGTACTGTGAGGGTTCTAGTTCTCAACAACATGTATAGTATAATCACTCATACTGTACAGTACTGTGAGGGTTCTAGTTCTCATCAACATGTATAGTATAATCACTCATACTGTACAGTACTGTGAGGGTTCTAGTTCTCATCAACATGTATAGTATAATCACTCATACTGTACAGTACTGTGAGGGTTCTAGTTCTCATCAACATGTATAGTATAATCACTCATACTGTACAGTACTGTGAGGGTTCTAGTTCTCAACAACATGTATAGTATAATCACTCATACTGTACAGTACTGTGAGGGTTCTAGTTCTCATCAACATGTATAGTATAATCACTCATACTGTACAGTACTGTGAGGGTTCTAGTTCTCAACAACATGTATAGTATAATCACTCATACTGTACAGTACTGTGAGTGTTCTAGTTCTCATCAACATGTATAGTATAATCACTCATACTGAACAGTACTGTGAGGGTTCTAGTTCTCATCAACATGTATAGTATAATCACTCATACTGTACAGTACTGTGAGGGTTCTAGTTCTCATCAACATGTATAGTATAATCACTCATACTGTACAGTACTGTGAGGATTCTAGTTCTCATCAACATGTATAGTATAATCACTCATACTGTACAGTACTGTGAGGGTTCTAGTTCTCATCAACATGTATAGTATAATCACTCATACTGTACAGTACTGTGAGGGTTCTAGTTCTCATCAACATGTATAGTATAATCACTCATACTGTACAGTACTGTGAGGATTCTAGTTCTCATCAACATGTATAGTATAATCACTCATACTGTACAGTACTGTGAGGGTTCTAGTTCTCAACAACATGTATAGTATAATCACTCATACTGTACAGTACTGTGAGGGTTCTAGTTCTCATCAACATGTATAGTATAATCACTCATACTGTACAGTACTGTGAGGGTTCTAGTTCTCAACAACATGTATAGTATAATCACTCATACTGTACAGTACTGTGAGGGTTCTAGTTCTCATCAACATGTATAGTATAATCACTCATACTGTACAGTACTGTGAGGGTTCTAGTTCTCAACAACATGTATAGTATAATCACTCATACTGTACAGTACTGTGAGGGTTCTAGTTCTCATCAACATGTATAGTATAATCACTCATACTGTACAGTACTGTGAGGGTTCTAGTTCTCATCAACATGTATAGTATAATCACTCATACTGTACAGTACTGTGAGGGTTCTAGTTCTCATCAACATGTATAGTATAATCACTCATACTGTACAGTACTGTGAGGATTCTAGTTCTCATCAACATGTATAGTATAATCACTCATACTGTACAGTACTGTGAGGATTCTAGTTCTCATCAACATGTATAGTATAATCACTCATACTGTACAGTACTGTGAGGGTTCTAGTTCTCATCAACATGTATAGTATAATCACTCATACTGTACAGTACTGTGAGGGTTCTAGTTCTCATCAACATGTATAGTATAATCACTCATACTGTACAGTACTGTGAGGATTCTAGTTCTCATCAACATGTATAGTATAATCACTCATACTGTACAGTACTGTGAGGATTCTAGTTCTCATCAACATGTATAGTATAATCACTCATACTGTACAGTACTGTGAGGGTTCTAGTTCTCATCAACATGTATAGTATAATCACTCATACTGTACATTACTCTGAGGGTTCTAGTTCTCATCAACATGTATAGTATAATCACTCATACTGTACAGTACTGTGAGGGTTCTAGTTCTCATCAACATGTATAGTTTAATCACTCATACTGTACAGTACTGTGAGGGTTCTAGTTCTCATCAACATGTATAGTATAATCACTCATACTGTACAGTACTGTGAGGGTTCTAGTTCTCATCAACATGTATAGTATAATCACTCATACTGTACAGTACTGTGAGGGTTCTAGTTCTCATCAACATGTATAGTATAATCACTCATACTGTACAGTACTGTGAGGGTTCTAGTTCTCATCAACATGTATAGTATAATCACTCATACTGTACAGTACTGTGAGGGTTCTAGTTCTCAACAACATGTATAATATAATCACTCATACTGTACAGTACTGTGAGGGTTCTAGTTCTCATCAACATGTATAGTATAATCACTCATACTGTACAGTACTGTGAGGGTTCTAGTTCTCATCAACATGTATAGTATAATCACTCATACTGTACAGTACTGTGAGGGTTCTAGTTCTCATCAACATGTATAGTATAATCACTCATACTGTACAGTACTGTGAGGATTCTAGTTCTCATCAACATGTCTAGTATAATCACTCATACTGTACAGTACTGTGAGGGTTCTAGTTCTCATCAACATGTATAGTATAATCACTCATACTGTACAGTACTGTGAGGGTTCTAGTTCTCATCAACATGTATATTTTAATCACTCATACTGTACAGTACTGTAAGAGTTCTAGTTCTCATCAACATGTATAGTATAATCACTCATACTGTACAGTACTGTGAGGGTTCTAGTTCTCATCAACATGTATAGTATAATCACTCATACTGTACAGTACCTTGAGGGTTCTTGTTCTCATCAACATGTATAGTATAACACTCATACTGTACAGTACTGTGAGGGCTCTAGTTATAATCAACATGTATAGTATAATCACTCAGTTTAATCACTCATACTGTACAGTACTGTGAGGGTTCAAGTTTTCATCAACATGTATAGTATAATCACTCAGTTTAATCACTCATACTGTACAGTACTGTGAGGGTTCTAGTTCTCATCAACATGTATAGTATAATCACTCATACTGTACAGTACTGTGAGGGTTCTAGTTCTCATCAACATGTATAGTATAATCACTCATACTGTACAGTACTGTGAGGGTTCTAGTTCTCATCAACATGTATAGTATAATCACTCATACTGTACAGTACTGTGAGGATTCTAGTTCTCATCAACATGTCTAGTATAATCACTCATACTGTACAGTACTGTGAGGGTTCTAGTTCTCATCAACATGTATAGTATAATCACTCATACTGTACAGTACTGTGAGGGTTCTAGTTCTCATCAACATGTATAGTATAATCACTCATACTGTACAGTACTGTGAGGGTTCTAGTTCTCATCAACATGTATAGTATAATCACTCATACTGTACAGTACTGTGAGGGTTCTAGTTCTCATCAACATGTATAGTATAATCACTCATACTGTACAGTACTGTGAGGATTCTAGTTCTCATCAACATGTCTAGTATAATCACTCATACTGTACAGTACTGTGAGGGTTCTAGTTCTCATCAACATGTATAGTATAATCACTCATACTGTACAGTACTGTGAGGGTTCTAGTTCTCATCAACATGTATATTTTAATCACTCATACTGTACAGTACTGTAAGAGTTCTAGTTCTCATCAACATGTATAGTATAATCACTCATACTGTACAGTACTGTGAGGGTTCTAGTTCTCATCAACATGTATAGTATAATCACTCATACTGTACAGTACCTTGAGGGTTCTTGTTCTCATCAACATGTATAGTATAACACTCATACTGTACAGTACTGTGAGGGCTCTAGTTATAATCAACATGTATAGTATAATCACTCAGTTTAATCACTCATACTGTACAGTACTGTGAGGGTTCAAGTTTTCATCAACATGTATAGTATAATCACTCAGTTTAATCACTCATACTGTACAGTACTGTGAGGGTTCTAGTTCTCATCAACATGTATAGTATAATCACTCATACTGTACAGTACTGTGAGGATTCTAGTTCTCATCAACATGTCTAGTATAATCACTCATACTGTACAGTACTGTGAGGGTTCTAGTCCTCAACAACATGTATAATATAATCACTCATACTGTACAGTACTGTGAGGGTTCTAGTTCTCATCAACATGTATAGTATAATCACTCATACTGTACAGTACTGTGAGGGTTCTAGTTCTCATCAACATGTATAGTATAATCACTCAGTTTAATCACTCATACTGTACAGTACTGTGAGGGTTCTAGTTCTCATCAACATGTATAGTATAATCACTCATACTGTACAGTACTGTGAGGATTCTAGTTCTCATCAACATGTCTAGTATAATCACTCATACTGTACAGTACTGTGAGGGTTCTAGTCCTCAACAACATGTATAATATAATCACTCATACTGTACAGTACTGTGAGGGTTCTAGTTCTCATCAACATGTATAGTATAATCACTCATACTGTACAGTACTGTGAGGGTTCTAGTTCTCATCAACATGTATAGTATAATCACTCATACTGTACAGTACTGTGAGGGTTCTAGTTCTCAACAACATGTATAGTATAATCACTCATACTGTACAGTACTGTGAGGATTCTAGTTCTCATCAACATGTATAGTATAATCACTCATACTGTACAGTACTGTGAGGGTTCTAGTTCTCATCAACATGTATAGTATAATCACTCATACTGTACAGTACTGTGAGGATTCTAGTTCTCATCAACATGTATAGTATAATCACTCATACTGTACAGTACTGTGAGGGTTCTAGTTCTCATCAACATGTATAGTATAATCACTCATACTGTACAGTACTGTGAGGGTTCTAGTTCTCATCAACATGTATAGTATAATCACTCATACTGTACAGTACTGTGAGGGTTCTAGTTCTCATCAACATGTATAGTATAATCACTCATACTGTACAGTACTGTGAGGATTCTAGTTCTCATCAACATGTCTAGTATAATCACTCATACTGTACAGTACTGTGAGGGTTCTAGTTCTCATCAACATGTATAGTATAATCACTCATACTGTACAGTACTGTGAGGGTTCTAGTTCTCATCAACATGTATATTTTAATCACTCATACTGTACAGTACTGTAAGAGTTCTAGTTCTCATCAACATGTATAGTATAATCACTCATACTGTACAGTACTGTGAGGGTTCTAGTTCTCATCAACATGTATAGTATAATCACTCATACTGTACAGTACCTTGAGGGTTCTTGTTCTCATCAACATGTATAGTATAACACTCATACTGTACAGTACTGTGAGGGCTCTAGTTATAATCAACATGTATAGTATAATCACTCAGTTTAATCACTCATACTGTACAGTACTGTGAGGGTTCAAGTTTTCATCAACATGTATAGTATAATCACTCAGTTTAATCACTCATACTGTACAGTACTGTGAGGGTTCTAGTTCTCATCAACATGTATAGTATAATCACTCATACTGTACAGTACTGTGAGGATTCTAGTTCTCATCAACATGTCTAGTATAATCACTCATACTGTACAGTACTGTGAGGGTTCTAGTCCTCAACAACATGTATAATATAATCACTCATACTGTACAGTACTGTGAGGGTTCTAGTTCTCATCAACATGTATAGTATAATCACTCATACTGTACAGTACTGTGAGGGTTCTAGTTCTCATCAACATGTATAGTATAATCACTCAGTTTAATCACTCATACTGTACAGTACTGTGAGGGTTCTAGTTCTCATCAACATGTATAGTATAATCACTCATACTGTACAGTACTGTGAGGATTCTAGTTCTCATCAACATGTCTAGTATAATCACTCATACTGTACAGTACTGTGAGGGTTCTAGTCCTCAACAACATGTATAATATAATCACTCATACTGTACAGTACTGTGAGGGTTCTAGTTCTCATCAACATGTATAGTATAATCACTCATACTGTACAGTACTGTGAGGGTTCTAGTTCTCATCAACATGTATAGTATAATCACTCATACTGTACAGTACTGTGAGGGTTCTAGTTCTCAACAACATGTATAGTATAATCACTCATACTGTACAGTACTGTGAGGATTCTAGTTCTCATCAACATGTATAGTATAATCACTCATACTGTACAGTACTGTGAGGGTTCTAGTTCTCATCAACATGTATAGTATAATCACTCATACTGTACAGTACTGTGAGGATTCTAGTTCTCATCAACATGTATAGTATAATCACTCATACTGTACAGTACTGTGAGGGTTCTAGTTCTCATCAACATGTATAGTATAATCACTCATACTGTACAGTACTGTGAGGGTTCTAGTTCTCATCAACATGTATAGTATAATCACTCATACTGTACAGTACTGTGAGGGTTCTAGTTCTCATCAACATGTATAGTATAATCAGTCATACTGTACAGTACTGTGAGGATTCTAGTTCTCATCAACATGTCTAGTATAATCACTCATACTGTACAGTACTGTGAGGGTTCTAGTTCTCATCAACATGTATAGTATAATCACTCATACTGTACAGTACTGTGAGGGTTCTAGTTCTCATCAACATGTATATTTTAATCACTCATACTGTACAGTACTGTAAGAGTTCTAGTTCTCATCAACATGTATAGTATAATCACTCATACTGTACAGTACTGTGAGGGTTCTAGTTCTCATCAACATGTATAGTATAATCACTCATACTGTACAGTACCTTGAGGGTTCTTGTTCTCATCAACATGTATAGTATAACACTCATACTGTACAGTACTGTGAGGGCTCTAGTTATAATCAACATGTATAGTATAATCACTCAGTTTAATCACTCATACTGTACAGTACTGTGAGGGTTCAAGTTTTCATCAACATGTATAGTATAATCACTCAGTTTAATCACTCATACTGTACAGTACTGTGAGGGTTCTAGTTCTCATCAACATGTATAGTATAATCACTCATACTGTACAGTACTGTGAGGATTCTAGTTCTCATCAACATGTCTAGTATAATCACTCATACTGTACAGTACTGTGAGGGTTCTAGTCCTCAACAACATGTATAATATAATCACTCATACTGTACAGTACTGTGAGGGTTCTAGTTCTCATCAACATGTATAGTATAATCACTCATACTGTACAGTACTGTGAGGGTTCTAGTTCTCATCAACATGTATAGTATAATCACTCAGTTTAATCACTCATACTGTACAGTACTGTGAGGGTTCTAGTTCTCATCAACATGTATAGTATAATCACTCATACTGTACAGTACTGTGAGGATTCTAGTTCTCATCAACATGTCTAGTATAATCACTCATACTGTACAGTACTGTGAGGGTTCTAGTCCTCAACAACATGTATAATATAATCACTCATACTGTACAGTACTGTGAGGGTTCTAGTTCTCATCAACATGTATAGTATAATCACTCATACTGTACAGTACTGTGAGGGTTCTAGTTCTCATCAACATGTATAGTATAATCACTCAGTTTAATCACTCATACTGTACAGTACTGTGAGGGTTCTAGTTCTCATCAACATGTATAGTATAATCACTCATACTGTACAGTACTGTGAGGATTCTAGTTCTCATCAACATGTCTAGTATAATCACTCATACTGTACAGTACTGTGAGGGTTCTAGTCCTCAACAACATGTATAATATAATCACTCATACTGTACAGTACTGTGAGGGTTCTAGTTCTCATCAACATGTATAGTATAATCACTCATACTGTACAGTACTGTGAGGGTTCTAGTTCTCATCAACATGTATAGTATAATCACTCATACTGTACAGTACTGTGAGGGTTCTAGTTCTCAACAACATGTATAGTATAATCACTCATACTGTACAGTACTGTGAGGATTCTAGTTCTCATCAACATGTATAGTATAATCACTCATACTGTACAGTACTGTGAGGGTTCTAGTTCTCATCAACATGTATAGTATAATCACTCATACTGTACAGTACTGTGAGGATTCTAGTTCTCATCAACATGTATAGTATAATCACTCATACTGTACAGTACTGTGAGGGTTCTAGTTCTCATCAACATGTATAGTATAATCACTCATACTGTACAGTACTGTGAGGGTTCTAGTTCTCATCAACATGTATAGTATAATCACTCATACTGTACAGTACTGTGAGGGTTCTAGTTCTCATCAACATGTATAGTATAATCACTCATACTGTACAGTACTGTGAGGATTCTAGTTCTCATCAACATGTCTAGTATAATCACTCATACTGTACAGTACTGTGAGGGTTCTAGTTCTCATCAACATGTATAGTATAATCACTCATACTGTACAGTACTGTGAGGGTTCTAGTTCTCATCAACATGTATATTTTAATCACTCATACTGTACAGTACTGTAAGAGTTCTAGTTCTCATCAACATGTATAGTATAATCACTCATACTGTACAGTACTGTGAGGGTTCTAGTTCTCATCAACATGTATAGTATAATCACTCATACTGTACAGTACCTTGAGGGTTCTTGTTCTCATCAACATGTATAGTATAACACTCATACTGTACAGTACTGTGAGGGCTCTAGTTATAATCAACATGTATAGTATAATCACTCAGTTTAATCACTCATACTGTACAGTACTGTGAGGGTTCAAGTTTTCATCAACATGTATAGTATAATCACTCAGTTTAATCACTCATACTGTACAGTACTGTGAGGGTTCTAGTTCTCATCAACATGTATAGTATAATCACTCATACTGTACAGTACTGTCAGGATTCTAGTTCTCATCAACATGTCTAGTATAATCACTCATACTGTACAGAACTGTGAGGGTTCTAGTCCTCAACAACATGTATAATATAATCACTCATACTGTACAGTACTGTGAGGGTTCTAGTTCTCATCAACATGTATAGTATAATCACTCATACTGTACAGTACTGTGAGGGTTCTAGTTCTCATCAACATGTATAGTATAATCACTCATACTGTACAGTACTGTGAGGGTTCTAGTTCTCAACAACATGTATAGTATAATCACTCATACTGTACAGTACTGTGAGGATTCTAGTTCTCATCAACATGTATAGTATAATCACTCATACTGTACAGTACTGTGAGGGTTCTAGTTCTCATCAACATGTATAGTATAATCACTCATACTGTACAGTACTGTGAGGATTCTAGTTCTCATCAACATGTATAGTATAATCACTCATACTGTACAGTACTGTGAGGGTTCTAGTTCTCATCAACATGTATAGTATAATCACTCATACTGTACAGTACTGTGAGGATTCTAGTTCTCATCAACATGTATAGTATAATCACTCATACTGTACAGTACTGTGAGGGTTCTAGTTCTCATCAACATGTATAGTATAATCACTCATACTGTACAGTACTGTGAGGATTCTAGTTCTCATCAACATGTATAGTATAATCACTCATACTGTACAGTACTGTGAGGGTTCTAGTTCTCATCAACATGTATAGTATAATCACTCATACTGTACAGTACTGTGAGGGTTCTAGTTCTCATCAACATGTATAGTATAATCACTCATACTGTACAGTACTGTGAGGGTTCTAGTTCTCATCAACATGTATAGTATAATCACTCATACTGTACAGTACTGTGAGGATTCTAGTTCTCATCAACATGTCTAGTATAATCACTCATACTGTACAGTACTGTGAGGGTTCTAGTTCTCATCAACATGTATAGTATAATCACTCATACTGTACAGTACTGTGAGGGTTCTAGTTCTCATCAACATGTATATTTTAATCACTCATACTGTACAGTACTGTCAGAGTTCTAGTTCTCATCAACATGTATAGTATAATCACTCATACTGTACAGTACTGTGAGGGTTCTAGTTCTCATCAACATGTATAGTATAATCACTCATACTGTACAGTACCTTGAGGGTTCTTGTTCTCATCAACATGTATAGTATAACACTCATACTGTACAGTACTGTGAGGGCTCTAGTTATAATCAACATGTATAGTATAATCACTCAGTTTAATCACTCATACTGTACAGTACTGTGAGGGTTCAAGTTTTCATCAACATGTATAGTATAATCACTCAGTTTAATCACTCATACTGTACAGTACTGTGAGGGTTCTAGTTCTCATCAACATGTATAGTATAATCACTCATACTGTACAGTACTGTGAGGATTCTAGTTCTCATCAACATGTCTAGTATAATCACTCATACTGTACAGTACTGTGAGGGTTCTAGTCCTCAACAACATGTATAATATAATCACTCATACTGTACAGTACTGTGAGGGTTCTAGTTCTCATCAACATGTATAGTATAATCACTCATACTGTACAGTACTGTGAGGGTTCTAGTTCTCATCAACATGTATAGTATAATCACTCATACTGTACAGTACTGTGAGGGTTCTAGTTCTCAACAACATGTATAGTATAATCACTCATACTGTACAGTACTGTGAGGATTCTAGTTCTCATCAACATGTATAGTATAATCACTCATACTGTACAGTACTGTGAGGGTTCTAGTTCTCATCAACATGTATAGTATAATCACTCATACTGTACAGTACTGTGAGGGTTCTAGTTCTCATCAACATGTATAGTATAATCACTCATACTGTACAGTACTGTGAGGGTTCTAGTTCTCATCAACATGTATAGTATAATCACTCATACTGTACAGTACTGTGAGGGTTCTAGTTCTCATCAACATGTCTAGTATAATCACTCATACTGTACAGTACTGTGAGGGTTCTAGTCCTCAACAACATGTATAATATAATCACTCATACTGTACAGTACTGTGAGGGTTCTAGTTCTCATCAACATGTATAGTATAATCACTCATACTGTACAGTACTGTGAGGGTTCTAGTTCTCATCAACATGTATAGTATAATCACTCAGTTTAATCACTCATACTGTACAGTACTGTGAGGGTTCTAGTTCTCATCAACATGTATAGTATAATCACTCATACTGTACAGTACTGTGAGGATTCTAGTTCTCATCAACATGTCTAGTATAATCACTCATACTGTACAGTACTGTGAGGGTTCTAGTCCTCAACAACATGTATAATATAATCACTCATACTG
Source organism: Oncorhynchus masou masou (assembly GCF_036934945.1). Classification (NCBI taxonomy): domain Eukaryota; kingdom Metazoa; phylum Chordata; class Actinopteri; order Salmoniformes; family Salmonidae; genus Oncorhynchus; species Oncorhynchus masou. The sequence continues at coordinate 21,671,915 of NC_088223.1, forward strand.
TACAGTACTGTGAGGGTTCTAGTTCTCATCAACATGTATAGTATAATCACTCATACTGTACAGTACTGTGAGGGTTCTAGTTCTCATCAACATGTATAGTATAATCACTCATACTGTACAGTACTGTGAGGGTTCTAGTTCTCAACAACATGTATAGTATAATCACTCATACTGTACAGTACTGTGAGGATTCTAGTTCTCATCAACATGTATAGTATAATCACTCATACTTTACAGTACTGTGAGGGTTCTAGTTCTCATCAACATGTATAGTATAATCACTCATACTGTACAGTACTGTGAGGATTCTAGTTCTCATCAACATGTATAGTATAATCACTCATACTGTACAGTACTGTGAGGGTTCTAGTTCTCATCAACATGTATAGTATAATCACTCATACTGTACAGTACTGTGAGGGTTCTAGTTCTCATCAACATGTATAGTATAATCACTCATACTGTACAGTACTGTGAGGGTTCTAGTTCTCATCAACATGTATAGTATAATCACTCATACTGTACAGTACTGTGAGGGTTCTAGTTCTCATCAACATGTATAGTATAATCACTCATACTGTACAGTACTGTGAGGGTTCTAGTTCTCAACAACATGTATAATATAATCACTCATACTGTACAGTACTGTGAGGGTTCTAGTTCTCATCAACATGTATAGTATAATCACTCATACTGTACAGTACTGTGAGGGTTCTAGTTCTCATCAACATGTATAGTATAATCACTCATACTGTACATTACTCTGAGGGTTCTAGTTCTCATCAACATGTATAGTATAATCACTCATACTGTACAGTACTGTGAGGGTTCTAGTTCTCATCAACATGTATAGTTTAATCACTCATACTGTACAGTACTGTGAGGGTTCTAGTTCTCATCAACATGTATAGTATAATCACTCATACTGTACAGTACTGTGAGGGTTCTAGTTCTCATCAACATGTATAGTATAATCACTCATACTGTACAGTACTGTGAGGGTTCTAGTTCTCATCAACATGTATAGTTTAATCACTCATACTGTACAGTACTGTGAGGGTTCTAGTTCTCATCAACATGTATAGTATAATCACTCATACTGTACAGTACTGTGAGGATTCTAGTTCTCATCAACATGTATAGTATAATCACTCATACTGTACAGTACTGTGAGTATTCTAGTTCTCATCAACATGTATAGTATAATCACTCATACTGTACAGTACTGTGAGGGTTCTAGTTCTCATCAACATGTATAGTATAATCACTCATACTGTACATTACTCTGAGGGTTCTAGTTCTCATCAACATGTATAGTATAATCACTCATACTGTACAGTACTGTGAGGGTTCTAGTTCTCATCAACATGTATAGTTTAATCACTCATACTGTACAGTACTGTGAGGGTTCTAGTTCTCATCAACATGTATAGTATAATCACTCATACTGTACAGTACTGTGAGGGTTCTAGTTCTCATCAACATGTATAGTATAATCACTCATACTGTACAGTACTGTGAGGGTTCTAGTTCTCATCAACATGTATAGTTTAATCACTCATACTGTACAGTACTGTGAGGGTTCTAGTTCTCATCAACATGTATAGTATAATCACTCATACTGTACAGTACTGTGAGGATTCTAGTTCTCATCAACATGTCTAGTATAATCACTCATACTGTACAGTACTGTGAGGGTTCTAGTTCTCATCAACATGTATAGTATAATCACTCATACTGTACAGTACTGTGAGGGTTCTAGTTCTCATCAACATGTATAGTTTAATCACTCATACTGTACAGTACTGTAAGAGTTCTAGTTCTCATCAACATGTATAGTATAATCACTCATACTGTACAGTACTGTGAGGGTTCTAGTTCTCATCAACATGTATAGTATAATCACTCATACTGTACAGTACCTTGAGGGTTCTTGTTCTCATCAACATGTATAGTATAACACTCATACTGTACAGTACTGTGAGGGTTCTAGTTATAATCAACATGTATAGTATAATCACTCAGTTTAATCACTCATACTGTACAGTACTGTGAGGGTTCAAGTTTTCATCAACATGTATGGTATAATCACTCAGTTTAATCACTCATACTGTACAGTACTGTGAGGGTTCTAGTTCTCATCAACATGTATAGTATAATCACTCATACTGTACAGTACTGTGAGGATTCTAGTTCTCATCAACATGTATAGTATAATCACTCATACTGTACAGTACTGTGAGGGTTCTAGTTCTCATCAACATGTATAGTATAATCACTCATACTGTACAGTACTGTGAGGATTCTAGTTCTCATCAACATGTATAGTATAATCACTCATACTGTACAGTACTGTGAGGGTTCTAGTTCTCATCAACATGTATAGTATAATCACTCATACTGTACAGTACTGTGAGGGTTCTAGTTCTCATCAACATGTATAGTATAATCACTCATACTGTACAGTACTGTGAGGATTCTAGTTCTCATCAACATGTCTAGTATAATCACTCATACTGTACAGTACTGTGAGGGTTCTAGTTCTCATCAACATGTATAGTATAATCACTCATACTGTACAGTACTGTGAGGGTTCTAGTTCTCATCAACATGTATAGTTTAATCACTCATACTGTACAGTACTGTAAGAGTTCTAGTTCTCATCAACATGTATAGTATAATCACTCATACTGTACAGTACTGTGAGGGTTCTAGTTCTCATCAACATGTATAGTATAATCACTCATACTGTACAGTACCTTGAGGGTTCTTGTTCTCATCAACATGTATAGTATAACACTCATACTGTACAGTACTGTGAGGGTTCTAGTTATAATCAACATGTATAGTATAATCACTCAGTTTAATCACTCATACTGTACAGTACTGTGAGGGTTCAAGTTTTCATCAACATGTATGGTATAATCACTCAGTTTAATCACTCATACTGTACAGTACTGTGAGGGTTCTAGTTCTCATCAACATGTATAGTATAATCACTCATACTGTACAGTACTGTGAGGATTCTAGTTCTCATCAACATGTATAGTATAATCACTCATACTGTACAGTACTGTGAGGGTTCTAGTTCTCATCAACATGTATAGTATAATCACTCATACTGTACAGTACTGTGAGGATTCTAGTTCTCATCAACATGTATAGTATAATCACTCATACTGTACAGTACTGTGAGGGTTCTAGTTCTCATCAACATGTATAGTATAATCACTCATACTGTACAGTACTGTGAGGGTTCTAGTTCTCATCAACATGTATAGTATAATCACTCATACTGTACAGTACTGTGAGGATTCTAGTTCTCATCAACATGTATAGTATAATCACTCATAGTTATAATCAACATGTATAGTATAATCACTCAGTTTAATCACTCATACTGTACAGTACTGTGAGGGTTCAAGTTTTCATCAACATGTATAGTATAATCACTCAGTTTAATCACTCATACTGTACAGTACTGTGAGGGTTCTAGTACCCAACATACTCTTCTTTCCCCACCAACCTGTCTCCCTCTCCCTGCCACTCTTCTTTCCCCACCAACCTGTCTCCCTCTCCCTGCTACTCTTCTTTACCCACCAACCTATCTTCCTTGATCCATGTTTCCAAACTAAATCATTCCGAAGCCGTCCTCTTTTGTCTGTTTGGTAACGAGACTAAAAACAGGACACTTGGATAGGTTTCAGCTGAAATTGCAATCATTTGTGTTTGGAATGATTATATATTCTGCTGAGATTTTCTATATGTTTCAATCTGGTTACTGCAGAAATGCACAACATGTGCCATCATTCTGTTTTGAATGTGTTTTTACCAGTTTTGGAAACAGTGTGTTATCATTTGAAAACATGTGCTGAAAATATATACTGTAGTTTAGCAGGTGGTGGAGTATGAATGAGAAAAGAGTGGATTTTGGGGAATTCAAATCAAATCAAAGTTTATTTGTCACGTGCGCCGAATACAACAGGTGTAGACCTTACAGTGAAATGATTAGGCTCCAACCAATAGTGCAAAAAAGGTGTTAGGTGAACAATAGGTAGGTAAAGAAGTAAAACAACAGTAAAAAGACAGGCTATATACAGTAGTGAGGCTATAAAAGTGGCGAGGCTACATACAGACACCGGTTAGTCAGGCTGATTGAGGTAGTATGTACATGTAGATATGGTTAAAGTGACTATGCATATATGATGAACAGAGAGTAGCAGTAGAGAGGGGTTGGAGGGTGGCGGGACACAATGCAGATAGCCCGGATAGCCAATGTGCGGGAGCACTGGTTGAATGTATAGTTAAAGGGACTATGCATATATGATAAACAGAGAGTAGTGAATAGAATGAGTAGAATGAGAATGAGTAGAATGTGGTCATTGAGTGCATTTTGTGTGAAAGCAATGAAAAATGATTCAGAGTTTGGTCCACATACACTTCTGTTTCGCTGACTGTGTGAATAGTTTTGACAATCTGACTTCAGTTTTGACCAGAGCATGTTAGCAATTGGAAAAACTGTAGTTGAAAGGCTTTCCAGGTGACTACCTCATGAAGCTGGTTGAGAGAATGCCAAGAGTGTGCAAAGCTGTCATCAAGGAAAGGGTGGCTACTTTTAATCATTTTTAAAAACATTTTTGGTTACTACATGATTCCATATGTGTTATTTCACTTTTGATGTCTTCGCTATTATTCTACAATGTAGAAGATAGTTTTTTTTAAAGAAAAAAGAATGAGTAGGTGTGTCCAAACGTTTGACTGTATATAAAGAATGTAACATGTTTGTAAACATACACTGCTATAACCAACAGAGCAGATACTTTGTGGCAAAATTAAAGAACCAGTATTTGATTTCTCCTACAACTTGACATGAACTCTCCACCCAGATAAAACTCAGGACATGGAGCCATAGTTGAAAATGTCACATTGAAGCCGGTTTATGGCCCTTATGATAGACCTACTCCTGCCATCCTTCCCTTTGGAGACTAAAGTAAATGGAGACCAAGTAAATGCAAGCAGTCTTAGGTTAACAGTAAAACAATCTATTCTTGCTATCTCAACATCAGGGTTGGGGTCAAGTCCAAATAAACTTGACTGATCCAGGGAATGACTATTCCTTAATCCAGGGGAATACAATTTTTCAACTGGAAAATCATCATTGAAAATTCATTATCACTTTTCAAATTCTTAAATCCGTCGCTTGAACTGACTTGACTAAATCTGGAATCAACCCAATAAATCAATGTTCTAATCGTCATCACTAACCAGGTTTCCGTCCAACATTTTCCATGCGAGTAAATTACATGTCGAAATTTCAGGCCTGATGAAAACGTAAACATTTTTGACTAAACAAAATACACTAGACAAGGTGGGATCTCTTTGTGTCTATAAAACGTATTATGTGAGAAATGTCAGTGGAAACGCTTGCATACGCAAATATTATTTACCGTCATATTGAGGTAAACTTGGAATCACGCAATGACATGTTGTGTGGTCCTCCCACAACGACTCAGGAAAGCATGCAGTTCAATAGATTTCAGATGGGCGGTGACAGTGCAAGGGGATCTTGATTATCCTTTCCAATAAATATTGAGGGTCTTATTATGTTGTTGCTTGGCTGCCGTTTGACAAATAAAAAAAGTCTCGCTCTTTTGTCCGTAGTAATCTCATCGCGTATGATATACATGCCCTCTAGCCTGCGCGGTTGGCTAGATTCCATGTGCCAATGCCACAGTGGGCACACTCACTATATAACGCAACATTGCTTTGTGAAATGTAGAGTTGTAAATGCAGGGTCTCCCGAGTGGCACAGCAGTCATTACAGATCCGGGTTCGATTCCGGGCTGTGTCGCAGCAGGCTGCGACCGGGAGACCCAGGAAGGAGCATACAATTGGCCCAGCGTCGTCTGGGTTGGCATGCACGCTGATACGGTCGACAGTTGCGCAGTGTTTCCTTCGACACATTGGTGCGGCTGGTTTTAAGTGAGCAGTGTGTCAAGAAGCAGTGCAGCTTGGCAGGGTCGTGTTTCAGAGGACACATGGCTCTCGACCTTCGTCTCTCCCTAGTCCGTACAGGAGTTGCAGCTGATGGGACAAGACTGTAACTACCAATTGGGGAGAAAAAGGGTTAAAATAATAATTTTAAATGTTTTTGAAAATGTGATAGAAACCCATTTAACTTTTATTTCTTATTCGGCACATGGACATTTAACCACAAAATGTATTTTTATGTGCATTATGTCATCACGCACAGACTTTTAGCTGCAACACGACAATTTGATGGAAACTGGTGGGAACATGCACATATTGTTTTTATGCAGATTGTTGAATATTTGCATGAAAATCTGTGGCCAACTGCATGGAAACCTAGTTTACAACAAATCGGTGAAGTAACAAGTGGTCGTTTTCTTCATGGCTGTTCCTTGGTGCTCTCTAGTGGGTGGGGTCTGGTACCTGTGGCCACACCTTAGTATTCCAGGGGATGCGGCCAAGACTAAAGACTGGTTTCCAGGGAAGGACAGAGAACAAATGAATGCCATGTAATTGGAATGACCCTGACTCTTCTCTCTCCCTCTCTCCCTCTCTCTCTGCCTGCCTGCCTGAGATAGATTGTCAAACCCCAAACTCCCCCTGCTCATTTGCTCATGTGCATGACCGTATCCAAGAGGTAGCATCACCAGAGACGAAGGAAACACTGTGTGTGTGTGTGCGTGTGCGTGTGCATGTGTGTGTGTGCGTGTGCTTAAATGTGTATGTGCATCTGTGTGCCTTTGCTCAAAATTATGTGTACCATTTCTACATGTTTGTGTCTCGGTCTCAATAAGTGGGTGCTTGTGTGAAGGCAAAACAGACAAAATGGGTAAGCAGTTTCACAAGGACATCTGTCATTTTGTAAGTGAATTATTTGCAATCTGTTTTGCTCTCTTATTGCGTGGAGAATTCAGAGTATGGAGAGGTTTCACTGGCTGGTGTTTTCCAGTCTTTTAGCAGTTATTTGAAGCTGTCAGGAGCCTGCTGCTCGAGTCCTTGTTAGGGACCACCTGTTCCATCTGCTCCTCACTCCCTTGTCATATTTCTGGAGCTGTGCGGATCAGAACTCCAGCAGGGGAAAGAGGAAACGAGGAAAGGAAGAGAGGTAGGCAGAACTTTACTTCTATCTCATAGTGTCTTGTTATGTTATTCAAACACATGTTTGAAGCGATTGTTCTAGGCACGAATTGCTTTGTTCTGACTTTGCGATCATCCTATGATGATCTAGTGCCTAGAACTTACCAGGCTGTAAAATAAAGGGTTACCGCACAGTACTATGGTGATAGAGAAAAAATACACGATGCATGGTTACCCCTGAGCCTCCAGCTGAGCCTCACTCAGGCGGCTCCATAGCAAGGGAGAGGCTATCCTCTTCCGGCTGCCTGTCGGCCATCCTCCCCTGGGCCCCATTGGTGGTTTTGGAGCTGTCAGTCCCACATTCCAGCATCGCTCCTCTGCCTGCCACCCGCCACCCGCCAAAAGAAAAGAAAGGATCTAAATGAATTCTCTCCTACACCTTGGTGGTGAAAATGTCAGCGAGTGCAGCTGGTTAGCAGTGACAACGCCAGCCCTGCTCGGCGCCTATCACCTGCTAATTGAAATCCAATGAGGTGTGAAAGAGACCCTTAAAAAAAGGCACAATCAACAGGGGCATCGCACGGCCGGAGCCTGATGTGTGTAATTTCATTTTGACGTCTCTCCCTCTAGTAATAGATCCATTGAAGCCAATTATGGGGTGAGATTGAGTTTCATGGATGGGGGAGTGTTTCCCGTCAAGGAGAGAAAGACAAGATGGCCTGTTTGTCAGGTTTGAATAGTGAACACCACAGCTGGCTGTTCTAAGCAGTAGTCAAAGGGAGAATAGACTTGAAACAACTAAGACTGATGTATGACATCCCTTTGGAAATGTACTGTAGTTGTAGTTGAATTTATGGTGAGGACGAAAGGGTGACACCTACACATGATATATTTAATAGCTCTTAAGAACAACGAATGCTCTGCAATTGGGTACATCAATAAACCATTCTGAGTTGCAATGCGGGGAGCATATGGACGCAGCCTTAGAACAAAGTGTAGAACACATACTGTTTACTCCACAGCAACAGACTCATGGTTGTCTTGTGTTGTTTACCGGCGTTTACCATTGTCTACCAAACACTTTTGTCTCTATGAAATATTCAACTGGGGCATCACACTCCCCTATCTCTCTATCTCTCCAACTCTCCATGTATAATTTATATAATTTATTTTACATTATAGTCATTTAGCAGACACTCTTATCCAGAGCGACTTACAGTTAGTGCATTCATTAAGATAGCTAGGTAAGATAACCACTTATCAAAGGCATAGTAAGTACACTTTTCTTCAATAAAGTAGTTATTAGCAAAGTCAGAGCTAGAAGGGGGGGGTTCAAGTGCTAGTGTTGGTTCAGGATAAGGAGGGGTGAGGAGGGGGATTATTTAAGATATTTTGAAGAGGTAGGGTTTCAGGTGTTTTCTGAAGATGGGCAGGGACTCTGCTGTCCTAGCTTCAGGGGGAAGCTGGTTCCACCATTGGGGTGCCAGGACAGAGAAGGGCCTGGACTGGGCTGTGGGAGCTGCCTGGCAGTAGGGGTGGGAGGGCCAAGAGACCAAAGGTGGCAGAACGGATTAGGGTGTAGGGTTTTAGCATAGCCTGAAGTGAGGGAGGGGCCGTTCCTCTTGCTGCTCCGTAGGTAAGCACCGTGGTCTTGTAGTGGATGCGAGCTTCAACTGGAAGCCAGTGGAGTGTCCAGAGGAGCAGGTTGACATGGGAGAACTTGGGAAGGTTGAACAAATTAGCAGGAAGAGCCTTAATGTCACACAACATGTTCCACCGTTCCAATATATCAATGCCAACGTACTAAGAGTAGGAGCGTGATTTAGCTTCAGTTTTCACTGATGTTGGCGGCTAAATGACTCTTCAGATGACAAGTCATATATGATGTACCACCCCACACACTTATAGAGAGAACGTTCACGAAGTGCGTCATTAGAGCATGTGTAGAACTGACAGAATCGAAAGAAAGGCAGAGCTGTTCTCAGATCAGCTTTCTCCATTCAAATCTTACCTTAACATGAGAATTATTCCACAATACTGATGACGGATCAGCTCCTAGAGAAATAGGCTATTACAAGCTATAGCCTACGGCTGCAAATATCGGGGTGGCTTATTTTAATGCTTACCCTATAATAATGCACTAAATCACAGATGGAAATATATTGAGGAAAAAATTATAGGCAGTAGCCTACAATTAGCAAAATATAACCTAGTTGATTTAACATTACATTTATGTTAACATTATTTAAATATATACAGTACCAGTCAAGAATTTGAACACCTACTCATTCCAGGGTTGTTCTTTATTTGTACTATTTGTACTATAACACATATGGAATCATATGGAAATATATTGGAAATATATATTTGGAAATATGTATTTTATATGTGAGATTATTCAACGTAGCCACCATTTGCTTTGATGACAGCTTTGTACACTCTTGGCATTCTCTGAACCAGCTTCATGAGGTAGTCACCTGGAATGCATTCCAATTAACAGGTGTGCATTGTTAAAATGAATTTGTGTAATTTCTTTCCTTCTTAATGTGTTTGAGCCAATCAGTTGTGTTGTGAGGGCTGGTATACAGGGCTGGTATACAGAAGGTAGCCTTATTTGGTAAAAGACCAAGTCCATATTATGGCAATGTCACGACTCCGACCGAAGGACACTCCCCTTCCCGTTCGGGTGGCGCTCGGCGGTCGTCGTCGCCGGCCTACTATCTGCCACTGATTATTTCCTCCCCCTCCTTATATGTTTATTGAGTGCACCTGTTTTGAGTTCGGTAGTTAGTAGTAAGGCTTTATTAGTCAGCCGGCCCGCCTGGTTCCTTGTGCGGGATTAATTATTGTGACCGTCTGTTTGGTGTACTTGTGTGCACGTCTATGGGTTTTGTGTTTTCCCATTTCATGGGTTTTTTCTGCACAGTTTAAGTCCCCCTGTTTGGGGCATTTGTTTGTTCATTACGCCCTGTGTTTTCGTGGGGGTTGGCTTATGTTCGCCGTTTCTCTGTGCATGAAAATAGCACTGCCCTGAACTCTCTGCTTCCTGCGCCTGACTCCTCACCCACTACACTCAGACCGTTACAGAATCCCGCACCACTGAGGAATGGAGTCAGCAGGAGCAACAGCCACTCCACTCCCATCGATGGAAGATAGGGTTCTACATCACACCACCGTTCTCCATCGGATCGGAACGGCGATGGATCTGGTGATGGAGAGAATGGACCGATGTGAGAGAAGCGGTCTCCTCTCTCCACCTTCGGCCCCCCCCCTCCTCAGGACTCCCCATCTCCTGACTCCAGCACCCTACGTCTTACGCTCCCGAGGGTCTATGATGGAGTGGCAGCAGGGTGCCAGGGGTTCTTACTCCAGCTAGAACTGTACCTGGCCACCGTCAGACCCACTCCCTCGGGAGCGGAGAGGGTGAATGTCCTCATCTCCTGCCTCACAGGTTGTGCTCTGGAGTGGGCACACGCAGTTTGGAATGGCCCAGACTCAGCTAAGGAGCACTACCCCGAGTTTTCTCGCCGCTTCCGCGCCGTGTTTGACTATCCTCCAGATGGCCGAGCTGCGGGAGAACGACTATTCAATCTCCGGCAGGAGAAGAGGAGCGCCCAGGATTACGCGTTGGAGTTCCGTACCTTGGCAGCAGGATCCGGGTGGAACGACAGGGCCCTTATCGACCACTACCGGTGTAGTCTCCGGGAGGACGTCCGCAGGGAGCTAGCGTGTCGGGACACCGCTCTTTCCCTGGATGAGCTAATTGACATGTCCATCCGACTGGACAATCTGCTGGCTGCCCGTGGGTGTTTGGGGAGGGTCCTGTGTGTTCCACCACCCAGCACCTCAACTCCTGTTCCGATGGAGTTGGGAGGGGCTTTGCCGAGGGGTACCGGAGGAGGAGGCTCCCTCTGCACCAACTGTGGTCGGAGAGGACACACGGCCGATCGGTGCTGGGGGGGTCCGTCTGGGAGTCGAGATGGCAGGCGGAACATTTCTCGATCACCCCAGGTGAGTCAACACCAAACTCACCCAGAACCCCCTGTTGGTCACATGTTTGTCTTGATTTTTTTCCTTAATTTTTCCCCCTCTTCCCAGCATAGGGCGCTAGTCGATTCAGGTGCAGCTGGGAACTTTATGGATCGCGGACTCGCTATTAAATTAGGTGTTCCGCTTGTGCCGATAGATTCTCCCTTTCCCGTGCACTCCCTAGATAGCCGACCATTAGGGTCAGGGGTGGTCAGGGAGACCACGATCCCACTGGACATGGTAACGCAGGGGAATCATAGGGAGCGCATCAGTCTCTATATTATTGATTCGCCTGCGTTTCCAGTGGTGTTAGGGATTCCCTGGCTGGCCCGGCACAATCCTAAAATTTTGTGGAGACAGGGGGTTCTCCAGGGGTGGTCAGAGGAGTGTTCTGGAAGGTGTCTGGGAGTTTCCGTCGGTCCCACCTCAGTGGAAAGTCCAGACCAGGGTCCCACAGTGTGCATTCCCCCCGAGTATGCCGATTTGGCAATCGCTTTTAGTAAAAAGAAGGCAACTAAATTACCACCACATCGACCGGGAAGGGATTGTGCGATAGATCTCCAGGTAAACGCTGCGCTTCCCAAGAGTCACGTGTACCCATTGTCCCAAGAGGAGACGTTGGCTATGGAGACATATATCACGGAGTCTCTGGGACAGGGGTACATTCGGCCCTCCATCTCACCCGTCTCCTCGAGTTTCTTTTTTGTGAAGAAAAAGGAGGGAGGTTTGCGTCCGTGTATTGATTATAGAGGTCTAAATGCCATCACAGTTAGGTTCAGCTACCCACTACCTCTCATTGCTACGGCAGTGGAATCCTTTCAGGGAGCGCAATTCTTCACAAAATTGGATCTCAGGAGCACGTATAGCCTGGTGCGTATTCGGAAGTGAGACGAGTGGAAAACCGCATTTAGTACCACATCGGCCCACTATGAGTACTGCGTCATGCCGTATGGGTTAGAAAATGCTCCAGCCATTTTTCAATCCTTTGTAGACGATATTCTCAGGGACTTGCACGGGCAGGGAGTGGTTGTTTATATCAATGACATTCTGATCTACTCAGCCACTCACGCCGCGCATGTGTCTCTGGTACGCAAGGTGCTTGGTAGACTGCTGGAGCATGACCTATACGTCAAGGCTGAGAAGTGTGTGTTCTCCAAACGAGCCGTCTCCTTTCTGGGTTATCGCATTTCCACCTCGGGAGTGGAGATGGAGGGTGACCGCAGTAAGGCCGTGCATAATTGGGCGACTCCGACCACGGTAAAAGAGGTGCAGCGGTTTTTGGGTTTTGCCAACTACTACCGGAGGTTTATCCGGGGTTTTGGCCAGGTAGCGGCTCCAATTACCTCACTGCTGAAGGGGGGGCCAGTGCGGTTGCGGTGGTCAGCAGAGGCGGACAGGGCTTTCAACAAGTTGAAGGCGCTGTTCACGGATGCACCCGTGTTGGCACATCCGGACCCCTCTCTAGCATTCATAGTGGAGGTGGACGCGTCCGAGGCTGGGGTGGGTGCCGTGCTATCACGGCACTCAGGTATGCCACCAAAACTCCGCCCCTGCGCTTTCTTCTCGAGTAAGCTCAGCCCAGCGGAGCGTAACTATGATGTGGGGGACCGGGAGTTGTTAGCGGTGGTCACGGCTCTGAAGGTGTGGAGACACTGGCTTGAGGGGCTAAGCTCCCCTTTCTGATCTGGACTGACCACCAAAATCTGGAGTATATTCGGGCAGCTAGGAGACTGAACCCGCGTCAGGCAAGGTGGGCCATGTTTTTCACTCGATTTCGGTTCACTTTATCATATAGACCGGGCTCCCAGAATGTGAAGGCGGACGCACTGTCGGAGAGGAAGAAAAACGCTCAGGGATTTCACCATGAGGCCAATGGTGACTATAAAACAGTTACAGAGTTCAATGGTTCAATGGTTGTGATAGGAGAAAACTGAGGATGGATCAACAACATTGTAGTTACTCCACAATATCAACCTAAATGACAGAGTGAAAAGAAAGAAGCCTGTACAGAATATAAACATTTCAAAACATGCTTCCTGTTTGCAATAAGGCACTAAAGTAAAACTGAAACAAATGTGGCAAAGGAATTTACTTTATGTCCTGAATACAAATCATTATGTTTGGGGCAAATCCAACACAACATATCCCTGAGAACCACTCTTCATATTTTCAAGCACGGTGGTGGCTGCATCATGTTATGGGTATGCTTGTCATCAGCAAGGACTACAGAGTTTTTTTTAGGATAAACAGAAACGGAAAGATCTAAGCACAGGCAAAATCCTAGAGGAAAACCTGGTTCAGTCTGCTTTCCACCAGACACTTGGTGTGGGTTCACCATAAGGTTTAATAGAGCTGGTTCTGAAACCAGATGAGTAACCGGAAGACTTGTGTTGGCTCCCCAAGCTAATGTCTCCTAGGCTTGAGGTCAGTGGGCTAACCTCTTGTGGCAGACAGGAGACCCAGGCTTAAACCTTGTCAGTCTATGTACTTAGAAAAA